>NC_090377.1:11687400-11982957 GCF_036365525.1 Heterodontus francisci
GGCTCCAGGTGAATTGCTCATCCGGAGAGCTGGTGCAGACACGATGGGCCGAATGGCCTCCTTCTGCGCTGTAACAATTCTGTGATTCAGCGAGTGCCAGCCCAGACTTTGTGCTCAACTCTCTGGAGTGGGACGTGAACCCACAGCCCTGCAACTCGGAGGCGAGAGTGCGACCCACTGAGTTTGGTGAGGCAGCCTAATAATGAACAAAGAGATGTTAATCGGAAAGGTGACATCCTGCTTACTGAGTCTATGCAATCTGTTCCATCTCAAATTCTACCCAACTAAATGAATCTTCCAAGGGACGATCCCAGGATAACGCTACACTGACGACGGAACCTTGTGCTTTACATTATTCATCCTCAGCCAGCTGTCTAACTTGGCCTGATACTGTCAGGTCCTGGCAGCTGAGAAACCATCAATCCCTTTACCTCTAGCATTATCCTCTCATCCTTCAATCCTCTTCCAAGCCAGGTATTTATCTAGCTCTTTCTTTGTAAATTGTAGTCGCTTTTAAAACCCAGTTTTAACCCTGCCCGCCCAGCAGACACTGGGTGAGCGACAGAGTTACCAACCCTCCAGGATTGCCCTGGGATTTCTGGGAATTCAAGATTCATCTCCTGGAACACGGACAAGAAACACCGGAGGAAATTCACGGTGGGCATTAACAAAGTTAATGTAGTTAGTTTCCAATGTATCGGTTAAACGAGGCCTCGTCTGCCCTCTTGGGGAATGTAAAAGATCCCACAGCCTCTATTTTGAAGAAGTGCAGCGGAGTTCTCCCCGGTGTCCCGAACAATATTTATCCCTCGATCAATATCACCAAAACAATGATATTGCCTGGTCATTATCGCATTGATGTTTGTGGGATCTTGCTTTGCGCAGATTGGCTGCTGCATTTCCTACATTACAACAATGAATCACAGAATCGTTACAGTGCAGAAGGAGGCCATTCGGTCCATCGTGTCTGCACCGGCTCTCTGAAAGAGCAATTCACTCAGTTCCATTCCCCTGCCTTCTCCCCATAACCCTGCACATTCTTCCTTTTCATGTAACTGTCTAATTCCCTTTTGAATGCTTCATTTGAACCTGCCTCCACCACGTTCTCAGGCAGTGCATTCCAGACCTTAACCACTCACTGTGTGAAAAAGTTTTTCCTCCTGTCACTTTTGCTTCTCTTACCAAATACTTTAAATCTGTGATTTCTCGTTCTCGATCCTTTCACAAGTGGGAACAGTTTCTCTCTATCTACTCTGTCCAGACCCCTCATGATTTTGAAATCCTCTATCAAATCACCTCTCAGCCTTCTCTTCTCCAAGGAAAACAGTCCCAATTTCCCCAATCTATCTTCATAACTGAAGTTCCTCATCCCTGGAACCATTCTCGTGAATCTTTTTTGTACTCTCTCCGATGCCCTCACGTCTTTCCTCAAGTGTGGCGCCCAGAATTGGACGCAATACTCCAGCTGAGGCTGAACTAGTGTCTTATACAAGTTCAACATAACTTCCTTGCTCTTGTACTCTATACCCCTATTAATAAACCCAGAATACTGTCTGCTTTATTAACGACTCTATTGACTAGACTTCTCCATTGGCTGTGAAGCACTTTGGCACATCCTGAGCTCATGAACTATGCTACATAAATGCAACTCTGTCTTTTATTTTTCCCGGATTGTTCTGGAGTCTCCACGAATTAAAGGGGAATCTCCAGGCCACTGCTCCAAGGAAAAAAAACACGGGAGAAAAAAAATTGTGGGGGCGTTGTTAAAAATTTAATTTTTCCTGAAGTCTTTTGTCTACAAAATTATTGCAGCTGGGAGGAGAGGAAAAAAAAAAGGCTGTTCAACCAAGTGAGGCAGTTGACATTCACGTGGTGAAGCTTCCAGGAATACACCCAATCAGAGTTGGCGACACTGTTTTTAGGAGTCCCTCCTCACGACAGTAACAGTCTCTGGATTCCACCCACTGAGTCATACTGCTAGGGAGCCATTCCCACAGACCTATGCTGACACCATCAGGAACACTTCAAGCCCCCGCATCCCCACCTCCAGTTAAAATGTGGGCTCACGTGTCCTGGAATCACAGCTGTCTCCGAGCTCTTTCCATTAATGTCCTAGAGATGGTGAGCAACAACAACTCGCCTTTATATAGCCCTTTAACAAAGTCAAACATCCCAAGGTGATTCACAGAAACAATTATTGAACAAAATTTGACATTGAGCCATGTGAAGAGATAGATGACTGAAAGCTTGGTCAAAGAGGCAGGTTTTAAGAAGCATCTTAAAGGAGGAGAGAGAGGTGGAGAGGTTTAGGGAGGGAATTCCAGAGCTTAGGGCCCAGGCAGCTGAAGGCATGGCCACCAATGATGGAGCGATGGAAATCAGGGATGCTCAAGAGACCAGAATTGGAGGAGCACAGAGATCTCGGGGGGCTGTAGGGCTGCAGCAGGTTACAGAGATGGGGGTGGGGAATGGGGCGATTGAGGCCCTGGAGGGATTTGAAAACAGGGAAGAGAATTTTTAAATTGAGGTGTTGCTGGACTGGGATCTTAGGTAGATCAGCAAGCACAGGGATTTTTGGGACTTAGTGTGAAGAAAGAAACAAAGCAAGAGTTGCATTTATATAGTGCCTTTCACAGCCTCAGGCCATTCCAAGGCATTTTACAGCCAATAAAGTACTTTTTGAAAGTGTAGTCACTGTTTAATGTAGAAAACACGGCAGCCATTTTTATGCACAGCAAGATCGGAAGGGCGGCACAGTGGCGCAGTGGTTAGCACCGCAGCCTCACAGCTCCAGGGACCCGGGTTCGATTCCGGGTACTGCCTGTGTGGAGTTTGCAAGTTCTCCCTGTGTCTGCGTGGGTTTTCTCCGGGTGCTCCGGTTTCCTCCCACAAGCTAAAAGACTTGCAGGTTGATAGGTAAATTGGCCATTATAAATTGTCACTAGTATAGGTAGGTGGTAGGGAAATATAGGGACAGGTGGGGATGTTTGGTAGGAATATGGGATTAGTGTAGGATTAGTATAAATGGGTGGTTGATGTTTGGCACAGACTCGGTGGGCCGAAGGGCCTGTTTCAGTGCTGTATCTCTAATCTAATCTCACAAACAACAATGTGATAAAGACCAAATAATATGTTTTGGTGATGTTATGCAAGGAATAAATATTGAACCAGGAGATCTATGGTTGTGCACAATCATGCAAATGATGATCATTAACAGTAACAAGCTTAGCAATAATTTGTTTCCATTGGAGTTGAATGCCCCTCCCCAAGTTGTCCAGAACTTCACAACCTCCGTAAACTGTATTCTCCTCTCTCACATCCCCTCCTCATGATAATCACCCAACTGAGTCCATCTGTCACCAAAGGTGAGTAGATTTCTCCCAGAAAATGTGGCATGGATTCCTCAGAAAAGAAGGATTGGGATCGATACACTTGCACTGCAGTTGAAAGGGGGGTTGGGAGAGAAACAGGGATGAAAGGGGACAGAGAAAGCTCTACCTTTCTGGGACAAAATCTGGCTGGCAAATGAGATCCAGCAGAGAGAACTTAGATAAAGCTATTGAATGAGCATCACTGCAGGAGGCCATTCCGCCCATCATACCCATGTCAGCTCTTTCAAAAAACTATTGAATTATTCCCACTTTCTGGTTTGGGAGCACAGGGTATGATGGGTGAAAGGGACTTGGCATGAGTTAGGATACAGGCAGCAGAGTTTTGGATGACCTGGAGTTTACGAAACATGCAAGGTGGGACCCAGGCCATTGTCTGTACATAAGACAAAGCACAGATGTTCTTTGAAAAGTTGGGGAACAGAGTTAGGGTGTACATTTATAAATCCAATTGTAGAAGATGGTGGGCCCCGCCCTTTTTTTTCATTCATTCATGGGATGTGGGTGTCACTGGCCAGGCCAGCATTTATTGCCCATCCTAAATTGCCCTTGAGAAGGTGGTGGTGAGCTGCCTTCTTGAACCGCTGCAGTCCTTGTGAGGTAGGTAGACCCACAGTGCTGTGAGGAACGGAGTTCCAGGATTTTGACCCAGCGACAGTGAAGGAACGGCGATATAGTTCCAATATAGTTATGGGCGGCACAGTGGCGCAGTGGTTAGCACCACAGCCTCACAGCTCCAGGGACCCGGGTTTGATTCTGGGTACTGCCTGTGCGGAGTTTGCAAGTTCTCCCTGTGTCTGCGTGGGTTTTCGCCGGGTGCTCCGGTTTCCTCCCACATCCAAAAGACTTGCAGGTGATAGGTAAATTGGCCGTTGTAAATTGCCCCTAGTGGAGGGAGGTGATAGGGAATATGGGATTACTGTCGGGTTAGTTTAAATGGGTGGTTGTTAGTCGGCACAGACTTGGTGGGCCGAAGGGCCTGTTTCAGTGCTGTATCTCTAAATAAAAAATAAATAAATAAATAAGTCAGGATGGTGTGTGACTTGGAGGGGAACTTGCAGGTGGTGGTGTTCCCAGGTATTTGCTGCCCTTGTCCTTCTAGTTGGTAGAGGTCGCGGGTTTGGAAGGTGCTGTCTAAGGAGCCTTGGTGCGTTGCTGCAGTGCATCTTGTAGATGGTACACACTGCTGCCACTGTGCATCGGTGGTGGAGGGAGTGAATGTTTGTAGATGGGGTGCCAATCAAGCGGGCTGCTTTGTCCTGGATGGTGTCAAGCTTCTTGAGTGTTGTTGGAGCTGCACCCATCCAGGCAAATGGGGAGTATTCCATCACACTCCTGACTTGTGCCTTGTGGACAGGCTTTGGGGAGTCAGGAGGTGAGTTACTCACCTCAGGATTCCTAGCCTCTGACCTGCTCTTGTAGCCACAGTATTTATTTGGCTACTCCAGTTCAGTTTCTGGTCAATGGTAGCCCCTAGGATGTCGATAGTGGGGGATTCAGCGATGCAAATCATTACCCCTCTAACTTGAATGGGTGACACTGATATAAAATCTGTCAATTTCTGATATGAGGACACTATGTACAGTGACCTCAACATCACTGGGAATTGCTAACCTGTCCTGATATATTTCACTCCAGTGGATTGAATTTGTCTTGCGTAGACTTGCTCAGCCCCAGTACCTTTACAGTTAAATACAGAAATCACAAGGTTGCACTAACACAGTGACGTTAATTAGAGAATACAGCCAATGACAAGGGACTGTGCCCTTCAACCAGTCCAAAACACTGCTCCCATTTGGACTGATTAAATAGAAACGAGCATGACAGACTTCATACATTTAAAAAGCAGCTTGTCACATTTCAAGAGTGTTTCACACAGACTGAATTATTGTAAATGCTTTTGCATCTGTAAATGTCTCAGTGATTTTGCACACTCTTTCAGTACTGACCCTCTGACAGTGCAGCACTCCCTCAGTACTGTCCCTCTGACAGTGCAGCACTCCCTCAGTACTGTCCCTCTGACAGTGCAGCACTCTCTCAGTACTGACCCTCAGACAGTGCAGCACTCATTCTGTACTGTCTGTCTAATAGTGCAGCACTCCCTCAGCACTGACCCTCTGACAATGCAGCACTCCCTCAGTACTGCCCCTCCGACTGTCCAGCACTCATTCTGTACTGTCCCTCTGACAGTGCAGCAAAGCCTCAGTACCAACCCTCTGACAGTGCAGCACTCCCTCAGCACTGTCCCTCCGACAGTGCAGCCCTCCTTCAGTACTGACCATCTGACAGTGCAGCACTCCTTCAGTACTGTCCCTCTGACAGTGCAGCACTCCTTCAGTACTGACCCTCTGACAGTGCAGCACTCCCTCAGTACTGACCCTCTGACAGTGCAGCGCTCCCTCAGTACTGACCCTCTGACAGTGCAGCACTCCCTCAGTACTGACCCTCTGACAGTGCAGCACTCTCTCAGTACTGATCCTCTGACAGTGCAGCACTCCCTCAGTGCTGTCCCTCTGACAGTGCAGCGCTACCTCAGTACTGACCCTCTGACAGTGCAGCGCTACCTCAGTACTGACCCTCCGACAGTGCAGCACTCCTTCAGTACTGTCCCTCCGACAGTGCAGCACTCCTTCAGTACTGACCCTCTGACAGTGCAGCACTCCTTCAGTACTGACCCTCTGACAGTGCAGCACTCCCTCAGTACTGACCCTCTGACAGTGCAGCACTCCCTCAGTGCTGTCCCTCCGACAGTGCAGAACTCCCTCAGTACTGACCCTCTGACAGTGCAGCGCTCCCTCAGTACTGACCCTCTGACAGTGCAGCACTCTCTCAGTACTGACCCTCTGACAGTGCAGCACTCCCTCAGTGCTGTCCCTCCGACAGTGCAGTACTCCCTCAGTACTGACCCTCGGACAGTGCAGCGCTCCCTCAGTACTGACCCTCTGACAGTGCAGCACTCTCTCAGTACTGACCCTCTGACAGTGCAGCACTCCCTCAGTACTGACCCTCTGACAGTGCAGCACTCCCTCAGTACTGACCCTCTGACAGTGCAGCACTCCCTCAGTACTGACCCTCTGACAGTGCAGCACTCTCTCAGTACTGACCCTCTGACAGTGCACCACTCCCTCAGTACCACACTGACAAATCAATCAGGTACAGCACGGGGTTAGAGACAGAATAAAGCTCCCTCTACACTGTCCCCATCAAACACTCCCAGGGCAGGTACAGCAGCATGGGAAATGGTTGGGATTCTGGGAAAAAGGGATCAGCCAGGAATGAGGGACTTCAGTTCTGTGGAGAGACTGGAGAATCTAGATTTGTTCTTCTAGGAGCAGAGAAGGTTAAGGGGAGATTTGATACATGTGTTCAAAATTATGAAGGGCTTTGATAGAATAAATAAGGAGAAACTATTTCCACTGGTAGGAGGGTCAGTAACCAGGGGACACAGACTGAAGAGGGAAATGAGTGAAAAATTAATGCAGTGAGTTGTTGTGATCTGGAACGCACTGACTGAAAGGGCAGTGGAAGCAGATTCAATAGTAACTTTCAAAAGGGGAACTGGATAAATACTTGAAGGAGAAAAATTTGCAGGGTGATGGGGAAAGAGCTGGGGAGAGTGGGAGTAATTGGATAGCTTTTTCACAGAGCTGGCACAGGCACGATGGAGCGAATGGCCTCCTTCTGTCCTGTACGATTTCGCCTTCTTCATCTGAACCTAACTTATAATTTCAAAAAACCCGGGGGACCTGAGGTCACGTGGCATCACCCAGAGGAAAAGGCTGCAGTCTCAAATCACTTCCCTCCATCCGCGAAACACCTGCTTTAAGGTTCCATTTAGTGCTCGTGGTTAAAACTCTGCTGTAAAGTCGGAAACTGCCTTAGAGGAAGGCAATATCGAATTGCTGGTGTAATCAAAGCTAGTTCTCAAGCAAACAGCACTCAGCAGCTATCTGACTTTAGAAGTAATCCCTATCGAATTACCAAACACGGATACAAAACCAAATTAAAGTTAAACCAATCTTTCCAGTGGTTTGCTGGTTCTTGCAAGGAAGGACAGACTTGGTGTAGGGGGTATCCAATTCCAGGATTGGTCTGGAGTATCCAGGATTTCACCATGCTCCCTCAGCACTGCACTGGGAGCGTCAGGCTGGGCTTTTGGTGCTCGGGCCCCACAGAGCCACAAGCCAAACTGGCAGCACCCCCTGACTTGAAGCTGTGATTACAGCCTTCCCAGTGTAACTTATGACAGACCAGGTACCGTAAGACTTGTTACACATCAATTTGATCCGTGGCGAAGAAAAAGATAGGGAAACACTTGCATTTCTATAGCACCTTTGACAGTCTCAGGAGATCCCAAAGGGCTTTGCAGCCAATGGAGACTTCTTGACGTGTCGTCACTATTTTCATGCAGGAAAGTCAACACAGTGACAAAGACTATACTCACCCCAGCGACATCCTCACTGAGTATTTTAATGTCGGAAACTCAACACACTGACAAACTCTATATTCACCCCTGCTACATCCTCACTGAGTATTTTAATGTCGGAAACTCAACACACTGACAAACTCTATACTCACCCCTGCTACAACCTCACTGAGGACTTTAATTGTGGAAACTCAGCACAATGACAAACTCTATACTCACCCCTGCTACAACCTCACTGAGTACTTTAATTATGGAAACTCAACACACTGACAAACTCTATACTCACCCCTGCTGCATCCTCACTGAGTACTTGAATTAGAACATAGAACATAGAACAGTACAGCACAGTACAGGCCCTTCGGCCCACAATGTTGTGCCAAACCTTTAACCTACTCTAATATCAAACTAACTACCTACCCTTCATTCTACTATCATCCATGTACCTATCCAAGAGTCGCTTAAATGTCCCTAATGTATCTGCTTCTACTACCACCGCTGGCAGTGCATTCCACGCACCCACCACTCTCTAACCTACCTCTGACATCTCCCCGAAACCTTCCTCCAATCACCTTAAAATTATGCCCCCTGGTGATAGCCCTTTCCACCCTGGGAAAAAGTCTCTGACTATCCACTCTATCTATGCCTCTCATCATCTTGTACCCCTCTATCAAGTCACCTCTCATCCTTCTTCGCTCCAATGAGAAAAGCCCTAGCTCCCTCAATCTTTCTTTGTAGGACATGCCCTCAAGTCCAGGCAGCATCCTGGTAAATCTCCTCTGCACCCTCTCTAAAGCTTCCACATCCTTCCTATAATGAGGCGACCAGAACTGAACACACTATTCCAAGTGTGGTCGAACCAGGACCTTATAGAGCTGCAGCATAACCTCGCGGCTCTTAAACTCAATCCTCCTGTTAATGAAAGCCAACACACCATACGCCTTCTTAACAACCCTATCAACTTGGGTGGCAACTTTGAGCGATCTATGGACATGGACCCCAAGATCCCTCTGTTCCTCCACACTACTAAGAATCCTATCTTTAAGCCTGTATTCCGCATTCAAATTCGACCTTCCAAAATGAATCACTTCACACCTTTCCAGGTTGAACTCCATCTGCCACTTCTCAGCCCAGCTCTGCATCCTGTCAATGTCCCGTTGCAACCTACAACAGCCTTCCACACTATCCACAACTCCAGCAACCTTCGTGTCATCGGCAAACTTGCTAACCCAGTCTTCCACTTCCTCATCCAAGTCATTTATAAAAATCACAAAGAGCAGAGGTCCCAGAACAGATCCTTGTGGAACACCACTGGTCACCAAGCTCCAGGCTGAATACTTTCCATCTACTATCACCCTCTGTCTTCTATGGGCCAGCCAATTCTGTATCCAGACAGCCAACTTTCCCTGTATCCCATGCCTCCTTACTTTCTGAATGAGCCTACCATGGGGAACCTTATCAAACGCCCTGCTAAAATCCATATACACCACATCCACTGCTCTTCCTTCATCAATGTGTTTTGTCACATCTTCAAAGAATTCAATAAGGCTTGTGAGGCATGACCTGCCCCTCACAAAGCCATGCTGACTGTCTCTAATCAAACCATGCTTTTCCAAATAATCATAAATCCTGTCTCTCAGAATCCTCTCCAATAATTTGCCCACGACCAACGTAAGACTGACTGGTCTATAATTCCCAGGGTTATCCCTATTCCCTTTCTTGAACAAGGGAACAACATTTGCCACCATCCAATCATCCGGTACTACTCCAGTGGACAGTGAAGACGCAAAGATCATCGCCAAAGGCGCAGCAATCTCTTCCCTCGCTTCCCGTAATATCCTTGGGTATATCCCGTCTGGCCCCGGGGACTTATCTGTCCTCATATCATTCAAAATTTCCAGCACGTCCTCCCTCTTAACCTTAACCTGTTCGAGCATATCAGCCTGTTCCATGCTGTCCTCACAAACGACCAGGTCCCTCTCACTAGTGAATACTGAAGCAAAGTATTCATTTAGGACCTCCCCTACCTCCTCCGACTCCAGGCACAAGTTCCCTCCACTATCCCTGATCGGCCCTACCCTCACTCTGGCCATCCTCTTGTTCCTCACATAAGTGTAGAACGCCTTGGGATTTTCCTTAATCCTACCCGCCAAGACTTTTTCATGTCCCTTTATAGCTCTCCTAAGTCCATTCTTCAGTTCCTTCCTGGCTACCTTGTAACCCTCTGAGAGCCCTGTCTGATCCTTGCCTCCTCAACCTTAAGAAAGCGTCCTTCTTCCTCTTGACTAGCTGTTCCACATCTCTTGTCATCCAAGGTTCCTTCACCCTACCATCCCTTCCCTGCCTCATCGGGACAAACCTATCCAGCAATTGCAGCAAGTGCTCCCTAAACAACCTCCACATTTCTGTCGTGCATTTCCCTGAGCACATCTGTTCCCAGTTTAAGCTCCCCAGTTCCTGCGGAATGGCATTGTAATTCCCCCTCCCCTAATTAAATATTTTTCCATCCCATCTGCTCCTGTCCCTCTCCATGACTATAGTAAAGGTCAGGGAGTTGTGATCACTATCACCAAAATGCTCTCCCACCTGATCTGCCACCTGGCCTGGTTCGTTGCCAAGCACCAAGTCCAACATAGTCTCCCCTCTAGTCGGCCTATCTACATATTGAGTCAGGAAAACTTCCTGGACACACCTGACAAAAACTGCTCCATCCAAACTATTTGCACTAAGGAGGTTCCAATCAATAGGAGGGAAGTTGAAGTCACCCATGACAACAACTCTGTTACTTCTGCACCTTTCCAAAATCTGCCTCCCAATCTGTTCCTCCGTGTCCCTGTTGCTTTTGGGGGGTCTATGGAAAAATTGTGGAAATGTACGCACTGACAAACTCTATTCCCATCCCTGCTACATCCTCACTGAGTACTTTAATGTAAGAAACTCTGCACACTGACAAACTCAAGACTCACCCCTGCTACAACATCACTGAGAACTTTAATTGTGGAAACTCAACACACTGACAAACTCTATACTCACCCCTGCAACAACCTCACTGAGAACTTTAATTGTGGAAACTGCTCACACTGACAAACTCTATTCTCATCCCTGCTGCAACCTCTCTGAGAACTTTAATTGTGGAAACTGCTCACACTGACAAACTCTATTCTCATCCCTGCTACAACCTCACTGAGAACTTTCATTGTGGAAACTCAACACTATGACAATCACTATAGTCACCCCTGCTAATTCGTCACTGAGTACTTTAATGGAGGAAACTCTGTACACTGACAAACTCTATACTCACCCCTGCTACATCCTCTCTGAGCACTTTAAAGTAGTAAACTCGACACACTTACAACTCTTTACTTACCCCTGCGACATCCTCACTGAGAACTTTAATTGTGGATTCTTAGCACACTGACAAACTCTATATTCAGCCCTGCTACAAACTCACTGAGAACTTTAATTGTGAAAACTCAACACACTGACAAACTCTATTCTCACCCCTGCTTCATCCTCACTGAGTACTTTAATGGCGGAAACTCAATACACTGAGAATCTCTATACTCACCCCTGCTGCAACATGACTGAGTAATTTAATGTATGAAACTCTGCACACTAACAAACTCAATACTCACCCCTGCTACCACCACTTATATACTTTAATGTAGGAAACTCAACACACTGACAAACTCTTTCGTCACCCGTCCTACAATCTCAGTGACTAATTTAATGCCGGAAACTCCGCTCACTGGTTTTCAGTAGATTTGTTGGGAATTTCGAATAGTGGGAATGGAGGTTAAGGCAGTTGAATGTTCCTCCTGCAGAATGTGGGAGGTAAGTGTCGCCAAGAGTGTCCCTGCTGACTGCATCTGCGGGAAGTGCACCCAACTCCAGCTCCTCGAGAACCGCGTTAGAGAACTGGAGCTGGAGCTGGATGAACTTCGGATCATTCGGGAGGCGGAGGGGGTTATTGAGAGGAGTTATTGGGTGGTAGTCACACCTCAGGTAAAAGAAGTAGGTAGATGGGTTACTGTCAGGGAAAGGAGAGGGAACCAGCAGGCAGTGCAGGGATCCCCTGTGGCCGTTTCCCTCAACAACAGGTATACCGTTTTGGATACTGTTGGGGGGGACAACTTACCAGGGGTAAGCAATGGGGTACAGGTCTCTGGCACAGATTCTGTCCCTGTTGCTCAGAAGGGAAGGAGGAAGAGGAGCAGAGCATTAGTCATTGGGGACTCCATAGTTAGGGGAACAGATAGGAGGTTCTGTGGGAACGAGAGAGACTCACGGTTGGTGTGTTGCCTCCCAGGTGCCAGGGTTTGTGATGTCTCGGATAGTGTTTTTGGGATCCTTAAGGGGGAGGGGGAGCAGCCCCAAGTCGTGGTCCACATAGGCACCAACGACATAGGTAGGAAGAGAGATGGGGATTTAAGGCAGAAATTCAGGGAGCTAGGGTGGAAGCTTAGAGCGAGAACAAACAGAGTTGTTATCTCTGGGTTGTCACCCATGCCACATGCTAGCGAAGCGAGGAAAAGGGAGAGAGAGGAGTTGAACACGTGGCTGCAGGGATGGTGTAGGAGGGAGGGTTTTGGTTTCCTGGATAATTGGGGCTCTTTCTGGGGTAGGTGGGACCTCTACAAACAGGATGGTCTTCACCTGAACCAGAGGGGTAGCAATATCCTGGGGGGCAGATTTGCTGGTGCTCTTCGGGGGGGTTTAAACTAATTCAGCAGGGGGATGGGAACCTAAATTGTAGTTCCAGTGTACAGGATGTTGAGTAGTGAGGTCAGGGATAAGGTTACAACGACGCAAGAGGGCACTGGCAAGCAAGAACTTGGTTTAAAGTGTCTACTTCAACGCCAGGAGCATCCGGATTAAGGTGGGTGAGCTTGCAGCATGGGTTGGTATCTGGGATTTCGATGTTGTGGCCATTTCGGAGACAGAGGGTTAGATAGGGTGGATAATGAGAGTCTTTTCCCTCGGATGGTGATGGCAAACACGAGGGGACATAGCTTTAAGTTGAGGGGTGACAGATATAGGACAGATGTCAGAGGTAGTTTCTTTACACAGAGAGTAGTAGGGGCGTGGAACACCCTGCCTGCAACAGAAGTAGACTCGCCAACTTTAAGGGCACTTAAGTGGTCAGTGGATAGACATATGGATGAAAATGGAATAGTGTAGGTCAGATGGTTTCACAGGTCAGCGCAACATCGAGGGCCGAAGGGCCTGCACTGCGCTGTAATGTTCTATGTTCTAACTCTATTCTCACAACTTCTACTTCCTCATTGAGATCTTTAATGTGGGAAACTCATCTCACTGACAAACTCTATACTCACCCCCGCTACATCCTCACTGAGTACTTTAATGTAGGAAACTCAACACACTGATAAACTCTATACTCACCCCTGCTACATCCTCACTTCGAACATTAATTGTGGAAACTCAACACACTGACAAACTCTATACTCACCCCTGCTTCATCCTCACTGAGTACTTTAAAGTAGTAAACTCGACACACTGACAAACTCTATACTCACCCCTGCTACATCCTCACTGAGAACTTTAATGTGGGAAACACAACACACTGACAAACTCTATACTCACCCCTGCTGCGTCCTCACTGAGTACTTTAATGGGGGAAAATGAACACACTGACAAACCTGATACTCACACCTGCTACAACCTCACTCATTATTTTAATGTAGAAAACTCAACACACTGACAAACTTTATACTCACACCTGCTACAACCTCACTCATTATTTTAATGTAGAAAACTCAACACACTGACAAACTCTATACTCACCCTTGCTACATCCTCACTGAGTACTTTCATGGAGAAATCTCAACACACTGACAAACTCTATACTCAACCCTGCTACAACCTCACTGAGAGCTTTAATGTGGGAAACACAACACACTGACAAACTCTATACTCACCCCTGCTACATCCTCACTGAGAACTTTAATGTGGGAAACATAACACACTGACAAACTATGTACTCACCCCTGCTATATCCTCACTGAGTACTTTAATGTGGGAAACACAACACACTGACAAACTCTATACTCACCCCTGCTACATCCTCACTGAGTACTTTAATGTGGGAAACACAACACACTGACAAACTCTATACTCACCCCTGCTGCATCCTCACTGAGAACTTTAATGTGGGAAACACAACACACTGACAAACTCTATACTCACCCCTGCTACATCCTCACTGAGTACTTCAATGTGGGAAACACAACACACTGACAAACTCTATACTCACCCCAGCTACATCCTCACTGAGTACTTTAATGTGGGAAACACAACACACTGACAAACTCTATGCTCACCCCTGCTACATCCTCACTGAGTACTTTAATGTGGGAAATACAACACACTGACAAACTCTATACTCACCCCTGCTACATCCTCACTGAGTACTTTAATGTGGGAAACACAACACACTGACAAACTCTATACTCACCCCTGCTACATCCTCACTGAGTACTTTAATGTGGGAAACACACGAGGATAACTAAGGATAGAGTTCTTTTGGGCCTCCTTATCACGAGAGACAATGGATACGCGCCTGGAGGTGGTCAGTGGTTTGTGAAGCAGCGCCTGGAGTGGCTATAAAGGCCAATTCTGGAGTGACAGGCTCTTCCACAGGTGCTGCAGAGAAATTTGTTTGTTGGGGCTGTTGCACAGTTGGCTCTCCCCTTGCGCCTCTGTCTTTTTTCCTGCCAACTACTAAGTCTCTTCGACTCGCCACAATTTAGCCCTGTCTTTATGGCTGCCCGCCAGCTCTGGCGAATGCTGGCAACAAACACAACACACTGACAAACTCTATGCTCACCCCTGCTACATCCTCACTGAGTACTTTAATGTGGGAAACACAACACACTGACAAACTCTATACTCACCCCTGCTACATCCTCACTGAGTACTTTAATGTGGGAAACACAACACACTGACAAACTCTATGCTCACCCCTGCTACATCCTCACTGAGTACTTTAATGTGGGAAACACAACACACTGACAAACTCTATACTCACCCCTGCTACATCCTCACTGAGTTCTTTAATGTGGGAAACTCAACACACTGACAAACTCTATGCTCACCCCTGCTACATCCTCACTGAGTACTTTAATGTGGGAAACACAACACACTGACAAACTCTATACTCACCCCTGCTACATCCTCACTGAGTACTTTAATGTGGGAAACACAACACACTGACAAACTCAATATTCACCGCTGCGACATCCTCACTGAGTACTTTAATGTGGGAAACACAACACACTGACAAACTCTATACTCACCCCTGCTACATCCTCACTGAGTACTTTAATGTGGGAAACACAACACACTGACAAACTCTATACTCACCCCTGCTACATCCTCACTTCGAACATTAATTGTGGAAACTCAACACACTGACAAACTCTATACTCACCCCTGCTTCATCCTCACTGAGTACTTTAAAGTAGTAAACTCGACACACTGACAAACTCTATACTCACCCCTGCTACATCCTCACTGAGAACTTTAATGTGGGAAACACAACACACTGACTAACTCTATACTCACCCCTGCAACAACCTTACTGAGCACTTTAATGGGGGAAAATGAACACACTGACAAACTCTTTTCTCACCACTGCTACAACCTTACTGAGCACTTTAATGGGGGAAAATGAACACACTGACAAACTATATTCACCCCTGCTACTTCCTCACCGAGTACTTTAATGTAGAAAACTCTGCACACTGACAAACTCTATACTCACCCCAGCTAAAACCACACTGAGAACTTTAATGCAGGAAACTCAACACACTGACAAACTCTATACTCACCCCTGCGACAACCTCACTGAGTACTTTAATGCAGGAAACACAACACACTGACAAACTTTATACTCACACCAGCTACAACCTCACTGAGTACTTTAATGTGGGAAACACAACACACTGACAAACTCTATACTCACCCCTGCTGCGTCCTCACTGAGTACTTTAATGGGGGAAAATGAACACACTGACAAACTCTATACTCACCCCTGCTGCGTCCTCACTGAGTACTTTAATGGGGGAAAATGAACACACTGACAAACCTTATACTCACACCTGCTACAACCTCACTCATTATTTTAATGTAGAAAACTCTACACACTGACAAACTTTATACTCACACCTGCTACAACCTCACTCTGTATTTTAATGCATGAAACTCAACACACTGACAAACCCTATTCTCACCCCTGCTACAACCTCACTCATTATTTTAATGTAGAAAACTCAACACACTGACAAACTCTATACTCACCCTTGCTACATCCTCACTGAGTACTTTAATGTAGAAATCTCAACACACTGACAAACTCTATACTCAACCCTGCGACATCCTGACTGAGTACTTTAATGTAGAAAACTCTACACATTGACAAACTTTATACTCACACCTGCTACATCCTCACTGAGAACTTTAATGTGGGAAACACAACACACTGACAAACTCTATACTCATCCCTGCTAAATCCTCACTGTGAACTTCAATGTGGGAAACACAACACACTGACAAACTCTATACTCACCCCTGCTACATCCTCACTGAGAACTTTAATGTGGGAAACACAACACACTGACAAACTCTATACTCATCCCTGCTAAATCCTCACTGTGAACTTCAATGTGGGAAACACAACACACTGACAAACTCTATACTCATCCCTGCTAAATCCTCACTGTGAACTTCAATGTGGGAAACACAACACACTGACAAACTCTATACTCACCCCTGCTACATCCTCACTGAGACCTTTAATGTGGGAAACACAATACACTGACAAACTCTATACTCACCCCTGCTACATCCTCACTGAGAACTTTAATGTGGGAAACACAACACACTGACAAACTCTATACTCACCCCTGCTACATCGTCACTGAGAACTTTAATGTGGGAAACACAACACACTGACGAATGCTTTTCTCACCCCTGCTACAACCTCACTCAGTATTTTAATGCATGAAACTCAACACACTGACAAACTCTATACTCACCCCTGCTACATCCTCACTGAGTTCTTTAATGTGGGAAACTCAACACACTGACAAACTCTATACTCACCCCTGCTACATCCTCACTGAGTTCTTTAATGTGGGAAACTCAACACACTGACAAACTCTATACTCACCCCTGCTACATCCTCACTGAGTACTTTAATGTGGGAAACACAACACACTGACAAACTCTATACTCACCCCTGCTACATCCTCACTGAGTACTTTAATGTGGGAAACACAACGCACTGACAAACTCTATACTCACCCCTGCTACATCCTCACTGAGTTCTTTAATGTGGGAAACTCAACACACTGACAAACTCTATACTCACCCCTGCTACATCCTCACTGAGTACTTTAATGTGGGAAACACAACACACTGACAAACTCTATACTCACCCCTGCTACATCCTCACTGAGTACTTTAATGTGGGAAACACAACACACTGACAAACTCTATACTCACCCCTGCTACATCCTCACTGAGAACTTTAATGTGGGAAACTCAACACACTGACAAACTCTATACTCACCCCTGCTAAATCCTCACTGAGTACTTTAATGTCGGAATTACAACACACTGACAAACTTTATACTCACCCCTGCTACATCCTCACTGAGTACTTTAATGTCGGAAACTCAACACACTGACAAACTCTATACTCACCCCTGCTACATCCTCACTGAGAACTTTAATGCAGGAAACTCAACACACTGACTAACTCTATACTCACCCCTGCAACAACCTTACTGAGCACTTTAATGGGGGAAAATGAACACACTGACAAACTCTTTTCTCACCACTGCTACAAGCTTACTGAGCACTTTAATGGGGGAAGATGAACACACTGACAAACTATATTCACCCCTGCTACTTCCTCACCGAGTACTTTAATGCTTGAAACACAACACACTGACAAACTCTATACTCACCCCTGCGACATCCGCACTGAGTACTTTAATGTAGAAAACTCTACACACTGACAAACTCTATACTCACCCCTGCGACAACCTCACTGAGTACTTTAATGCAGGAAACACAACACACTGACAAACTTTATACTCACACCAGCTACAACCTCACTCTGTATTTTAATGCATGAAACTCAAAACACTGACAAACTCTATACTCACCCCTGCTACATCCTCACTGAGAACTTTAATGTGGGAAACACAACGCACTGACAAACTCTATACTCACCCCTGCTGTGTCCTCACTGAGTACTTTGATGGGGGAAAATGAACACACTGACAAACCTTATACTCACACCTGCTACAACCTCACTCATTATTTTAATGTAGAAAACTCAACACACTGACAAACTCTATAGTCACCCTTGCTACATCCTCACTGAGTACTTTAATGTAGAAATCTCAACACACTGACAAACTCTATACTCAACCCTGCGACATCCTGACTGACTACTTTAATGTAGAAAACTCTACACACTGACAAACGTTATACTCACACCTGCTACAACCTCACTCATTATTTTAATGTAGAAAACTCAACACACTGACAAACTCTATAGTCACCCTTGCTACATCCTCACTGAGTACTTTAATGTAGAAATCTCAACACACTGACAAACTCTATACTCACACCTGCTACAACCTCACTCTGTATTTTAATGCATGAAACTCAACACACTGACAAACCCTATTCTCACCCCTGCTGCGTCCTCACTGAGTACTTTAATGGGGGAAAATGAACACACTGACAAACCTTATACTCACACCTGCTACAACCTCACTCATTATTTTAATGTAGAAAACTCTACACACTGACAAACTTTATACTCACACCTGCGACAACCTCACTCAGTATTTTAATGTAGAAAACTCAACACACTGACAAACTCTATACTCACCCTTGCTACATCCTCACTGAGAACTTTAATGTGGGAAACACAACAAACTGACAAACTCTACACTCATCCCTGCTAAATCCTCACTGTGAACTTCAATGTGGGAAACACAACACACTGACAAACTCTATACTCATCCCTGCTACATCCTCACTGAGAACTTTAATGTGGGAAACACAACACACTGACAAACTCTATACTCACCCCTGCTACATCCTCACTGAGACCTTTAATGTGGGAAACACAACACACTGACAAACTCTATACTCACCCCTGCTACATCCTCACTGAGACCTTTAATGTGGGAAACACAATACACTGACAAACTCTATACTCACCCCTGCTACATCCTCACTGAGAACTTTAATGTGGAAAACACAACACACTGACAAACTCTATACTCACCCCTGCTACAACCTCACTGAGAGCTTTAATGTGGGAAACACAACACACTGACAAACTCTATACTCACCCCTGCTACATCCTCACTGAGAACTTTAATGTGGGAAACACAACACACTGACAAACTCTATACTCACCCCTGCTACATCGTCACTGAGAACTTTAATGTGGGAAACACAACACACTGACGAATGCTTTTCTCACCCCTGCTACATCCTCACTCAGTATTTTAATGCATGAAACTCAACACACTGACAAACTCTATACTCACCCCTGCTACATCCTCACTGAGAACTTTAATGTGGGAAACACAACGCACTGACAAACTCTATACTCACCCCTGCTACATCCTCACTGAGTTCTTTAATGTGGGAAACTCAACACACTGACAAACTCTATACTCACCCCTGCTACATCCTCACTGAGTACTTTAATGTGGGAAACACAACGCACTGACAAACTCTATACTCACCCCTGCTACATCCTCACTGAGTACTTTAATGCAGGAAGCACAACACACTGACAAACTCTATACTCACCCCTGCTACATCCTCACTGAGTACTTTAATGTGGGAAACACAACGCACTGACAAACTCTATACTCACCCCTGCTACATCCTCACTGAGTACTTTAATGTGGGAAACTCAACACACTGACAAACTCTATACTCACCCCTGCTACATCCTCACTGAGAACTTTAATGTGGGAAACACAACACACTGACAACCTCTATACTCACCCCTGCTACATCCTCACTGAGTACTTCAATGTGGGAAACTCAACACACTGACAAACTCTATACTCACCCCTGCTACATCCTCACTGAGAACTTTAATGTGGAAACACAACACACTGACAAACTCTATACTCACCCCTGCTACATCCTCACTGAGAACTTTAATGTGGGAAACACAACACACTGACAAACTCGATACTCACCCCTGCTACATCCTCACTGAGAACTTTAATGTGGGAAACACAACGCACTGACGAACTCCATTCTCAACCCTGCTACATCCTCACTGAGAACTTTAATGTGGAAACACAACACACTGACAAACTCTATACTCACCCCTGCTACATCCTCACTGAGAACTTTAATGTGGGAAACACAACACACTGACAAACTCTATACTCACCCCTGCTACATCCTCACTGAGAACTTTAATGTGGGAAACACAACACACTGACCATCTCTAAACTCACCCCTGCTACATCCTCACTGAGAACTTTAATGTGGGAAACTCTACACACTGACAAACTCTATACTCACCCCTGCTACGACCTCACTGAGAACTTTAATGCATGAAACTCAACACACTGACAAACTCTATACTCACCCCTGCTACATCCTCACTGAGTACTTTAATGCAGGTAACACAACACACTGACAAACTCTATACTCACCCCTGCTACATCCTCACTGAGTACTTTAATGTGGGAAACACAACACACTGACAAACTCTATACTCACCCCTGCTACATCCTCACTGAGAACTTTAATGCGGGAAACACAACACACTGACAAACTCTATACTCACCCCTGCTACATCCTCACTGAGAACTTTAATGTGGGAAACACAACACACTGACAAACTCTATACTCACCCCTGCTACATCCTCACTGAGACCTTTAATGTGGGAAACACAATACACTGACAAACTCTATACTCACCCCTGCTACATCCTCACTGAGAACTTTAATGTGGAAAACACAACACACTGACAAACTCTATACTCACCCCTGCTACAACCTCACTGAGAGCTTTAATGTGGGAAACACAACACACTGACAAACTCTATACTCACCCCTGCTACATCCTCACTGAGAACTTTAATGTGGGAAACACAACACACTGACAAACTCTATACTCACCCCTGCTACATCGTCACTGAGAACTTTAATGTGGGAAACACAACACACTGACGAATGCTTTTCTCACCCCTGCTACATCCTCACTCAGTATTTTAATGCATGAAACTCAACACACTGACAAACTCTATACTCACCCCTGCTACATCCTCACTGAGAACTTTAATGTGGGAAACACAACGCACTGACAAACTCTATACTCACCCCTGCTACATCCTCACTGAGTTCTTTAATGTGGGAAACTCAACACACTGACAAACTCTATACTCACCCCTGCTACATCCTCACTGAGTACTTTAATGTGGGAAACACAACGCACTGACAAACTCTATACTCACCCCTGCTACATCCTCACTGAGTACTTTAATGCAGGAAGCACAACACACTGACAAACTCTATACTCACCCCTGCTACATCCTCACTGAGTACTTTAATGTGGGAAACACAACGCACTGACAAACTCTATACTCACCCCTGCTACATCCTCACTGAGTACTTTAATGTGGGAAACTCAACACACTGACAAACTCTATACTCACCCCTGCTACATCCTCACTGAGAACTTTAATGTGGGAAACACAACACACTGACAACCTCTATACTCACCCCTGCTACATCCTCACTGAGTACTTCAATGTGGGAAACTCAACACACTGACAAACTCTATACTCACCCCTGCTACATCCTCACTGAGAACTTTAATGTGGAAACACAACACACTGACAAACTCTATACTCACCCCTGCTACATCCTCACTGAGAACTTTAATGTGGGAAACACAACACACTGACAAACTCGATACTCACCCCTGCTACATCCTCACTGAGAACTTTAATGTGGGAAACACAACGCACTGACGAACTCCATTCTCAACCCTGCTACATCCTCACTGAGAACTTTAATGTGGAAACACAACACACTGACAAACTCTATACTCACCCCTGCTACATCCTCACTGAGAACTTTAATGTGGGAAACACAACACACTGACAAACTCTATACTCACCCCTGCTACATCCTCACTGAGAACTTTAATGTGGGAAACACAACACACTGACCATCTCTAAACTCACCCCTGCTACATCCTCACTGAGAACTTTAATGTGGGAAACTCTACACACTGACAAACTCTATACTCACCCCTGCTACGACCTCACTGAGAACTTTAATGCATGAAACTCAACACACTGACAAACTCTATACTCACCCCTGCTACATCCTCACTGAGTACTTTAATGCAGGTAACACAACACACTGACAAACTCTATACTCACCCCTGCTACATCCTCACTGAGTACTTTAATGTGGGAAACACAACACACTGACAAACTCTATACTCACCCCTGCTACATCCTCACTGAGAACTTTAATGCGGGAAACACAACACACTGACAAACTCTATACTCACCCCTGCTACATCCTCACTCAGTACTTTAATGTAGAAAACTCAACACACTGACAAACTCTATACTCACCCCTGCTACATCCTCACTGAGAACTTTAATGTGGGAAACACAACGCACTGACGAACTCCATTCTCAACCCTGCTACATCCTCACTGAGAACTTTAATTTGGGAAACACAACACACTGACAAACTCTATACTCACCCCTGCTACATCCTCACTGAGAACTTTAATGTAGGAAACTCGACACATTGACAAACTCTATACTCATCCCTGCTACATCCTCACTGAGAACTTTAATGTGGGAAACACAACACACTGACAAACTCTATACTCACCCCTGCTACATCCTCACTGAGTACTTTAATGTGGGAAACACAACACACTGACAAACTCTATACTCACCGCTGCTACATCCTCACTGAGAACTTTAATGTGGGAAACGCAACACACTGACAAACTCTATACTCACCGCTGCTACATCCTCACTGAGTACTTTAATGTGGGAAACTCAACACACTGACAAACTCTATACTCACCCCTGCTACATCCTCACTGAGTACTTTAATGTGGGAAACTCAACACACTGACAAACTCTATACTCACCCCTGCTACATCCTCACTGAGAACTTTAATGTGGGTAACACAACACACTGAGAAACTCTATACTCACCCCTGCTACAACCTCACTGAGAACTTTAATGTGGGAAACACAACACACTGACAATCTCTATACTCACCCCTGCTACATCCTCACTGAGAACTTTAATTTGGGAAACACAACACACTGACAAACTCTATACTCACCCCTGCTACATCCTCACTGAGAACTTTAATGTGGGAAACGCAACACACTGACAAACTCTATACTCACCCCTGCTACATCCTCACTGAGAACTTTAATGTGGGAAACACAACACACTGACAAACTCTATACTCACCCCTGCTACATCCTCACTGAGTACTTTAATGTGGGAAACACAACACACTGACAAACTCTATACTCACCCCTGCTACATCCTCACTGAGAACTTTAATGTGGGAAACGCAACACACTGACAAACTCTATACTCACCCCTGCTACATCCTCACTGAGAACTTTAATGTGGGAAACTCAACACACTGACAAACTCTATTCTCACCCCTGCTACATCCTCACTGAGAACTTTAATGTGGGAAACACAACACACTGACAAACTCTATTCTCACCCCTGCTACATCCTCACTGAGAACTTTAATTTGGGAAACACAACACACTGACAAACTCTATACTCACCCCTGCTACATGGTCACTGAGAACTTTAATGTGGGAAACACAACACACTGACAAACTCTATACTCACCCCTGCTACATCCTCACTGAGAACTTTAATGTGGGAAACACAACACACTGACAAACTCTATTCTCACCCCTGCTACATCCTCACTGAGAACTTTAATGCAGGAAACACAACACACTGACAAACTCTATCCTCACACCTGCTACATCCTCACTAAGTATTTTTATACATGAAACTCTACACACTGACAAACTCTATACTCACCCCTGCTACATCCTCACTGAGTACTTTAATGAAGGAAACTCCGCACACTGACAAACTCTTTACTCACCCCTGCTACAACCTTACTGAGAACTTTAATGCAGGAAACACAACACACTGACAAACTCTATCCTCACACCTGCTACATCCTCACTGAGTACTTTCATGTCGAAAACTCGACACATTGACAAACTCTATTCTCACCGCTGCTGCATCCTCACTGAGAACTTTAATTTGGGAAACACAACACACTGACAAACTCTATACTCACCCCTGCTACTTCCTCACTGAGTACTTTAATGTAGAAAAGTCTACACACTGACAAACTCTATCCTCACCCCAGCTCCATCCTCACTGAGTAATTTAATGCAGGAAACACAACACACTGACCAGCTCTATACTCACACCTGCTACATCCTCACTGAGTACTTTATTCTCAGAGTGCAGATTGTAATTTTGACCATCTCGAGTGTAACCATTGATCCGAATTTCATCGCCACGCTCAGTTAAAATGATGTGATCTGGAATGTGCTGCCTGAAAGGACGATGGAAGCTGATTCTCGACTGACATTGAAAAGCGAATTGGAGAAATACTTGAAAAGGATAAATTTACAGGTTTCGAGGAAAGACCAGGGAGAGTGGGACTAATTGGATTGGTCATTCAATGAGCCAGTACAGGCTGGATGGGCCTAATGGCCTCCTTTTGTGCGGTCGGATTCTATGAATCTATGGAGAAGCAAGTGTGCGATGCAGTCGAAGAGTTGGTGATCAGTTCATCACATTATCTTTGTGTTTGCCACACAGAGCAAGTGGAAAACAATTATATTTATAGAATATTTTCTTTGCTGCTGCTTTGCAAAAGGGGAACACCTCCATGATAGATTAATAATAATTACAGCATCAGCCAAATTTTAATTGAATACTCACCGCCCTCACATTTGTTCTTGTAAAGGGATATATTTGAAAGCATCATCTCCAATGTGAAAACACTGGTGTCTATATTTACAACCAGCTCTGCTTGCTGCTGCCAAGTATTCCGGAGTCAGAATAGCTTATATCTTCGTAATAGGGCTCATCGGCACGGCTGCGGGCAGCACTGCTTCCTATTCTGTGGGTTCCAGTCCTCTTGGATTGCACAATGACCTATTTGTCCAGGTCACTGACCTGAAACGTTAACTCTGTTTCTCTCTCCACAGAAGCTGCCAGACCTGCTGAGTATTTCCAGCATTTCATGTTTTTTATTTGTCCAGGCTGTCTTTCTCCAGAGAGATCCCAGTGTTAGTACTGAGGGAGTGCTGCACTGTTGGGGGTGTCGTCTGTCAGATGAAATGTTAAAACAAGGCCCTGTCTGCTGTCTCAAGTGGTCAAGATCCCACTGCCTCTATTTCAGACTTCTCCCCCGGTGTCCTGGGCCAATATTTATCCCTCGATCAACATCACCAAGAAGCGGATGATCTGGCTGTTCCATGCTGTTTCTGGGAGCTTGCTGTGCGTAGATTGGCTGCTTTGGTTCCTATATTGCAACAGTAACAACATTTCAAAAGGCAACACATTCTTATTTCTACACGGAGTGTCAAGAATTGTCTGTTGTCCAGTGTATTTCTGCTTGAGCAGGAGAGGATTAGATCTGGGGTTCTGTCGGCTCCAGTGATTAACGCACTCACTATCACTCCCTACCAGGCTCAAACATGGGGAAGGGGCCACTCTTTGGCTAGATGAGTGCAAAGGGAGTTGTCACGTTTAATCCAGCACTCTGGAGTTCCGCCACGGTGCGCCACCTCGATTTTTAGCTTGGTAACCACAGTGGAAGTAGTATTGAAAAGAAATACTTGCATTGCTGTCGTCTCTTTCATGACGTCCCTGGTTGAAGGTTAATTATTAGCCCAGGACAGTAGGGAGAACCTCCCTGCCCTTCGAAATTAGTGCCATGAGATCTTTTATGTCGACCTAAGTGGGTAGATGGAGCCTCAGTTTAACATCTCATCAGCCAATTGGCTGCCGTGTTTCCGACATTACAACAGTGACTACATTTCAACATGCTCTTAATTTGTTGTAAAGGGCTTTGGGATGCTCTGAGATCATGAAAGGTGCTATAGAAATGCAAGTTCTTTCTTCCTTTCATCTGAATGAGAGCACAGTCCTGCACTGGGAGTGTCAGCCTAGATTCTGTGCTCACGCCAAGTGGGAGTTCAAATCCATGGCTTTCTGAATCAGAGACACAAGTGCTATTACTGAGTCTGGGCTGACACTGTGGTAACATAATGAAGCTTTCCAAGGTGACTTCTTTCCCGTACAAGAATAAAAATTATGGTAGTGAAAGCAACTCCTCATACAGGAGGAATGAAGAGGAAACTCTCAGGCGGCGCAGTGGTTAGCACCGCAGCCTCACAGCTCCAGCGACCCGGGTTTAGTTCTGGGTCCTGCCTGTGTGGAGTTTGCAAGTTCTCCCTGTGACTGTGTGGGTTTCTGCCGGGTGATCCGGTTTCCTCCCACAGCCAAAGACTTGCAGGTTGATTGGTAAATTGGCCATTGTAAATTCCCCCTAGTGTAGGTAGGTGGTAGGGATTAATGTAGGATTAGTATAAATGGTTGGCACAGACTCAGTGGGCTGAAGAGCCTGTTTCAATGCTGTCTCTCTCTATGAATAGATCTGTTGGTTTTCTGCAATGACAGTTTGATATCCAGTGAAA
Source organism: Heterodontus francisci (assembly GCF_036365525.1). Taxonomy (NCBI): domain Eukaryota; kingdom Metazoa; phylum Chordata; class Chondrichthyes; order Heterodontiformes; family Heterodontidae; genus Heterodontus; species Heterodontus francisci. The sequence continues at coordinate 11,714,052 of NC_090377.1, forward strand.
GTAGACTCTTCTGAAAGGGTTAACATTTGACAAACATCCATAGAAATTCCCATGACCTTGGGCTGGGAAGTAACCAAGTCATTTTCCTCCAATTACAATGGGATGGTGGCCCTTTGAGAAAAAAATGAACTGAACCCAATTGTGTCTTGTCACATGATACAGCAGTCAATCTCATTCTCCCAATTGAAGTTAAGTGCCCTATTTCTGAACCAAACCCTCGGCCTTGACAAATGCTGAAGCCCCCTTCTATGGCAACTGTTAAACAGCCATTCTACTCACGAGAAGCTGCAAGCCTAGGGTTTTCCATGGATCAGAGTGATATAAATGCACTCAACTGGTTTTATTACTCTTTGGTGAAAGAAGCATCTAATGATCTCATAAAGGGCCCATTGATGAGACTATTGCGATCAGCCTTGGATCGTGAGGAAAGCTTTGTCTGGGAACAAAGGATTCTATAAAATGAAGAGCGGTCTGGGATTGCCTCCTACAAAAAGTTTCATGGCATCAACTTCTGCATAAATCTGTGAGGTAGTGGGACTTGCTGTTAGCATTCTGGATATCTCCATGGGGATATCTTTTCCATTCTTGTTCATTTCCCACCCCCCAATTCCACTCCCCCCACCCCCACTCCCCATGATCCTTAGGTCAACGAACTTTCAATCAAATGCATCATTTTGCTGACAAATTATCAGAATTCTACTGGATCACCCCCATTATACACTCATTCTCCCAGCTGATCTCCCTCCTTGCACCCTCTGTAAACTTCTGTAAACACCCTCTGTTTCCTAACTTGTATCAAGTCCCATTTACCCATCAGCCTTGTGCTCGCTTGACCTACATTGGCTCCCTCGCTTTTAAAATTCTCGTGCTTGTTTTCAAATCCCTCCATGGCCTCGCCCCTCCCTATCCCTGTAACCTCCTCCAGCGCCCCCCGTGCTCCTTCAACTCTAGCCTCTTGCGCATCCCCGATTTTAATCCCACCACTATTGGCGGCTAAACCTTCAGCTGCCTGAGTCCCAAGCACTGGAATTCCCTCCCTACAACTCTCCACCTCTCCACCTCACTTTCCTCATTTAAGACGCTCCTTAAAAGCTCCGTCTTTGATCAAGCTTTTGGTCACCTGACCCAATATCTTCTTATATGGTGTCAATTTTTGTTTGATAATGCTCCTGCAAAGCGCCTTAGGATGTCTTGCTACATTAAAGGTGCTATATAAATGCAAGTTCTTGTTATTGCTGTTCTGGGTAAGAGGTCAGAATTTATCCACTTTATCCAGTGTTCATGTGAAAAAGCCACTCCATGTTTTTCTTTGCCTGTAGGTTCCAACAATTCCAATCCTCATCATTCCAACAATTGTGGAAATGGCTGCAATTGGGAAGAGCTCTCTAATGAGGTTACTGTGTAAATAGATGTGATTTATTTGGCATTTAGAGTGTAATTTGAATCATGGCTCTTAGCCTAGATCTGGGTATTAACATCACCAATGAATTCATTTGAAAGTTTGTAATTATATAGAGAGGATCCTGGAATGATTAGGCAAGGGATAGATGAGGGAGTGTTACAATGATGCAACTGTTTAAGTGCCACTCTCAACATGTGCATTTGCTCAAATACCCCCAGGGTTAGGTATCTTACAAATACTAGAGGAGAGGGAAAAGAAAGAGAGAGAAAGAAAGACTTGCTTTTATTTAGCGTCTTTCATGACTCACAGTAGGGCTTCACAGCCAACTACCAACTAGAAGGACAAGGGCAGCAAATGCATGGAACACCACCACCTGCAGGTTCCCCTCCAAGCCACACACGTGGAACTATATCGCCGTTCCTTCACTGTCACTGGGTCAAAATCCTGGAACTCCCTTCCTAACAGCACTGTGGCTGTACCTACCCCACATGGACTGCAGCGGTTCAAGAAGGCAGCTCACCACCACCTTCTCAAGGGCAATTAGGGATGGGCAATAAATGCTGGCCTGGCCAGTGATGGTCACATCCCATGAATGAATTAAAAAAAAGAAATACTTTTGAAGTGTAGTCGCCAACTTCTACACAGCAAGATCCCACAAACAGCAATGTGATCATGACCAGATAATGTGTTTTAGTGATGTTGGTTGTGGGATAAACCAGAGAGAACTACTCTGCTCTTCTTCAAAATAATCCCGTGGGACCGTTTAACTCCACCCGAGAGGGCAGACAGGGCCTTAGTTTAAGGTCTCATTAGAAAGATGGCACCTCCGACAGTGCAGCACTCCCTCAGTATAGCACTGAAGTGTCAGCCTGGATTTTTTAGCTCTAGTCCCGGAGTGAGATTTTGACTTACAACCTTCTGACTTAGAGGTGACAGTGCTAACAACTGAACCAGAGCCGACAGACAGAGTGAATAAAGTAGAGAGAAAGAGAGAATTTTTTCTTTTAAAAAGGTAAACTAACAGCGGTATTGACAATGATAATACAATTCAGTGTAGATAAAGTGAAACTATTTCCTCTGGTGGGGCCCGGCCAGAACAAGGGGTATAGCTTTAAAACTGAAGCTAGGCTGTTCAGGGGTGATATCAGGAAACACTTCTTCACACAAAGCATAGCAGGAATCCAGAACTCTCTTCCTTAAAAGGATATGGATGTTAGGGGACAATTGAAAATTTCAAAACTGAGATTGATAGATTCTTAGTGCTGCACTGTCGGAGGTGCCGTGTTTCGGATGAGATGTTAAACTGAAGCCCCAGCTGCCTGCTTGGGTGAATGTAAAAGATCCCATGGCACTATTCTGAACAACAGCGGGGGAGTTCTCCCCGGGGTCCTGGCCAATATTTATCCCTCAACCAACATAACAAAAACAGACTATCCGGTCATTATCACATTGCTGATTGTGGGAGCTTGCTGTGTGCAAATTGGCTGTCGCATTCCCTGCATTGCAACAGTGACTATACTTCAAAAGTATTTCATTGGCTGTAAAGCATCGAGAGATGTCCGATGGTCATGAAAGGCGCTATATAAATGCAAGTCTTTTTTAAGTGTTTCAGGGGATATATGCCAAAGGTGGATAAATGGAGTTGAGGTATAGATCAGCCACAAGCTAATTGAACAACAGAGCAGGTTTTGATAGGCCGAACAACCTCCTCCTCTTCCTCTAATCTATTATTGAGGAGCATGTCATACTACAATTAGAATGTAAACCCTTAACCTCGCTATAGTGTTAGATAAGTAACACTCTTGTACTATATTATTTCTTCCCACAAACCCTACCGCCTTTGGTCACACTTATCGATCAACATTTACCATTGTAAATTGCAATGTAAATATTAACTATTCAATTTTACTATGTCAACTGTCACAGTGAAGTTTCAGGCTCTGGTCACTAGGTGACTCTGTGGAATGAGTTTCCAAAGGCTCTCTCCCAGCTTTGCTGCCATTTTGTACATAAAAGAAGCTTTACATAGAATGCACAGTGGAGAACAGGCCATTCGGCCCAACTGGTCCCTGCTGGTCTTCATGCTATTGCCTCAGCCATTTACGCAGTAACAAGTTCCACATTCTTACTATTCTCTGGATAAAGAAGTTTCTCCTGAATTTCTTACTGGATTTATGAGTGACTATCTTATTTTGATGGCCCTTAGTTAATTCATCAATCTATATACTGCACCTGAACAGCAGCATGCCAAGGATCTGTTGCTGATTATAAAACTGGATCTCTTTTCAAGCTCTTGGAATATTCTTCTGAATTCATTTTACATTCCCACCAACTGCACTTTGAAAAAAACTGCAACTTGCAAAGTAAGGCCCAATAATTATATTTTTATTATTCATTCTCGTGATGTGGGCATCGTTGTCGAGGCCAGCATTTATTGCCTATCCCTAGTTGCCCTTGATAAGGTGGTGCCTTCTTGAACCACTGCAGTTTGTGTCGTGAAGGTGTTATTAAGTGGGGAGTTCCAGGATTCCACCCAGCGACGAGGAAGAAACGGGCGATACATTTCCAGGTTGGAATTGTGTGTGTGACTTGGAGGAGAACTTAGGGGATGATGGTGTTTCCTGTTCACTTGCGGCTGTGTCCTTCTAGGTGGTAGAGAAGGAAATGGGCAGCTGGTGCTGAGAATTACAGGACAGATCTCCTCACACTGTTGTGCGAGACAGAAAGCAGGAACTGCACTGGAAAATTAATTCAACAAACTGTGGCAGACCCTGCCTCCAGTCTGGCTACTAGAAGCACTTAAGCAGCAGGAAATGAACACTATTTAGGAGTCATTACACTGCTCAGTCGTTCTAAGGTATGTCCTGGACACCTGCTGTATTCCCTCAAGGAACGTGTTCCAAGAAAATTGGAAATCCTCGATAGGCAACTTGTACTGTCCGTTGCTGATGAGTTAAATCACCAAAACTGTCACAGCAGCTCATATACTGTTACAGATGTTATTCACAGAATTATGCAGTGTGGAAGGAGGTCAGTCAGCCAGCTCATCACAGCTGTACTGGCTCTTTGAAAGAGCCAACCAATTAGCAAGATTTTCCTTTCTGAGTATTTATCCAATTCCCTTTTGAAAGTTACTATTGAATCTGCTTCCACCGCCCTTTCAGGCAGCACGTTCCAGATCACAACAACTCGCTGCATTAAAAAATAAATCCTTATCTCCCCCTCTGCTTCTTTTGCCAATTATCTTAAAACCGTGCCCTCTGGTTACCGACTCGACAGCCACTGGAAACAGTTTCTTCCTGTACGCTCTATCAAAACCTTTCATGATTTTGAACACCTCTATTAAATCTCCTCTTAACTTTCTCTGCTCTAAGGAGAACAATCCCAGCTTCTCCAGTCTCTCCACATTAACTGAACGCCCTCATCCCTGGTACGGTTCCAGTGAATCTCCTCCGCACCCTCTCCAAGGCCCTGACATTCCTTATTTGAAGGTTTAAATGTTTTAAACTTACTGAGGCCAGCCATTGGCTGGTGTTGGAGATCTTGTCAGTAGTCTCCTTTGCCCAGATGATGTCACAAGGCTTAGCGTTAGCTTGGACCAATCGCACATCTGTATATGTCTTCAGTCAATGCATGCTGGTTACTGACATCCATGATGCTTGTTTTGTCTGTTTAATCTCTGTAAAACAAAACATAATAAATGGATATTTATTTTCTCACAATCTGCATTCTGCCATTTTGTTCTTATAAAGTCTGCCTAAGGCCATTGTGCAGGCTAGATGACAGGGAGTGACCACTGCCAATACTGCTCAGTAATTGGCCATCAGGAGGAATATGACATCAGCTACCAGCAATGATCCCCCTTTCTCCTTTCCCCATGCACCTGCAAATGTTTCCCCTTCAAGTATTTATCCAATTCCCTTTCAAAAGTTACTATTGAATCGGCTTCCACTGCCCTTTCAGGCAGCGCATTCCAGATCACAATAACTGAGTGTAAAAAATATTCTCCTCATCCCCCCCTCTGGTTTTTTTGCTAATTATTTTAAATCTGTGTCCTCTGGTTACTGATCCTCCTGCCACTGAAAACAGTTTCTCCTTATTTACTCTATCAAAAACCTTCATGATTTTGAACACCTCGATTAAATCCTTCTCTGCTCTAAGGAGAACAATCCCAGCTTCTCCAGTCTCTCCAAATAACTGAAGTCCCTCACCGCTGGTGCCATTCTAGTTTTCACTCTTATCATCGTATGAAACAAAGACAGAATGAAGGAGAATGATGAGAGTGCCAATGGAAACAATCGAAGAGTGTCGGTCATGGTATTTTGGGCTGGTCTCTACTTTGACTGATTTGGGTTGGTTGTGTCTGACCTCCAAAACTTCATTGCTGCTTCCATTCAAGAGATGTAATTTCTCAAGGCTCCAACTTTTCCTCTCGTTCTTTTGCCAAATAACTTAAACTGAAATTAATCCACTGACTTCATTTTTCCATCTCCATTGATTTCTATTTTGAGTGCTGCATAATAGAAAGAACATTAAATCCTGAGGGAGTGTAGAGTGTGGATTCGCCAGGATGTTGCCAGGGTTGGCAAGCTATAATTATGAGGAGAACCTTGAAATACTGGGACAGTTTGCACTGGAGCAGAGGAGAGACTCGGAGGAGAGTTAATAAAAAATTTTGAAATTTTGAAGGGTTTTGACAGAGTAAATAGGGAAAGGCTATATCCTCTGGTTAGATCACAAGGGGGTAATCAATCAAAAATGATAACTAACGGAGTGAGGAGATGGGTTAAGGGAGATTTCTTTATACTGAGGGTTGTTGGAGAATGGAATGTTTTGTCACAGACTGAGGCCATTGCACCTTTCAAGAGAAAATCCGACAAATATTTGAAACCGAGGACGGTACAGGATTGTGAAGGGGGAGAGAGAGAGAGAGGGAGCAGAGCAGGGCAGTGGGATAGGATTTAGATTGTTCTGGACCCTTATCCTGCATCAACAAGATGGGCCGAATGGCCTCCTCTCTGCTCTAAATTTCACTGGTTCTATTGGAACTCTATTGGGCTCCACCAGTCGATGAGTGACACCAATTCCGCAAGTTCTCCGTGGGGACGAGAAGGTTAAGAGGAGATTTAATTGAGGTGTTTACAACCATGAAGCATTTAAATAGATAATGAGAAACTGTTTCCAATGGCTGAAGGGTCAATAACCAGAGGGCACGGATTTAAGGTGATTGGCAAAAGAACCAGAGGTGACAAGAGGAGAAACATTGAAATGCAACAAGTGGTTAGGATTTGGAATGCACTGCCTGAAAGGGTGGTGGAAACCGACTCAATAGTAGCATTCAGAAAGGAATTGGATAAATACTTGAAGGAGAAAATATTGCAGGGGAAAGAGCGGGGTGGGGGTTAGTGGGATAAACTGGATTGCTCTTCAAAAGAGCCAGCACTGACTCAATGGGTTGAATGGCCTCCTTGTGTGCTGTACTCTAAGATTCTAAGAGTAGGTGAGTCAGTTACACACATCAGCTTCAGCTGCCACCTGTCTGCATTAATACAACAGGATAACTCCGATACCAACATGACCCAAAATATCCATTACCATCTCCAACCTCTCTTCCCTCCCCAAAGGCCTTGATTGTGTTGCTCCCTCCTCAATCTGTGCCCACCTTTCTCCACAACTCCATGTGTGAACCTCTCCAATCAGACCCCCGCCCATGCCACAGAACCGTAGCTCATGCAAAACTCTGCTGCCATCTCCGAACTCGCACCAAGTCCCATCCATCACCCCCTGTGCCCTTTGCCCTATATTGGCTCCCGGTCCGGCCTTGGTTTTGAAATTCTCAGCCTCATGTTTAATTCCGTCCAAGGCCTTGAACCTTCCTATCTCTATAACCCCTTTTAGTCCTCTAGCCCTCCAAGACATCTGCACTCCTTCAATTCTGTCCCCTTGCACATCCTCAATTTTCATCACTCCGCCATTGGCCACTGTGCCTAAACCCTCTCAAAACCTCCCAACTACTTGTATTTATATAACACTATTAATATAGTAGAATGTCCCAAGATGCTAAAGCTAAATTTGGCACTGAGCCACGTAAGGAGATATTAGGGCAGATGATCAAAAGCTTGGCCAAAGAGGTAGGTTTTAAGGAGCGTCTTAAAGGAGGAACGCGCAGTCGAGAGGTGGAGAGGTTTAGGGAGGGAATTCCCTAGGCTAGGACATGGCAGCTGAAGGCACAACCACCAATAGTGGAGCAATTAAAATCCACTCCTTCATTAATACACTCCTTAAAATCTACCTCTGACCAAACCTGTAGTCACCTGCCCTAACCCTTTGTGTCAGTTACAAATTTTGACTGCTGATGCCCCTGTGAAGCATCTTGAGACGTTTTAGCACGTTGAAGGCGCTATATAAATGCAAGTTGCTGTAAATGCTGAAACTGAGATTCACATTAGGTAATGGTCAGCCGTTGCTCAATGTGTCGCACTTTAAGTCAGAAGGTTGTGAGTGCCCCATTCCAAAGACTTGAGCCCAACATCTAGTGTGACACTCCGGTGCAGTACTGAGGGAGTGCTGTACTGTCAGAGGTGCTGTTTTTAGGATGAGACATTAGTAGGTGCCCTGTCTGCTCTTACAGACGGATGTAAGAAGAGCGGGGAGAGGGTTTCTCCCTGGTGTCCTGGGTCAATAGTTATCATGCAATCAATACATCAAAATTGGTTGCTGCGTTTCCTACATTTCATTAGCTGTAAAGCACTTTTAGATGACATGAGATCATGAAAGGCGCTATAGAAATGCAAGTTATGTAATCATGGAATAGCACAACACAGAAGGCCATTCTGCCCATCAAGTCTGTGCTGGGTCTTTTGATGAGCAATCCAGTTAGTCCTACTCCCCCCCGCTCTTTCCTCACATCCCTGAAACATTTCTCCTTGAGGTATTTATCCAATTCCTTTTGAAGGCTCCTATTGAATCTATATCCACTACTCTGTCAGGCAGCACATTCCAAATCCTAATCCCTCGCTGGGTAAAAAGCTTTTCCTCATTTTGCCTCTGGTTCTTTTGCCAGTCACCTTAAATCTGTGTCCTCTGGTCATCAACCCTTCATCCATTGGAAACAAGTTCTCTTTATTGACTCAATTGAAACCCTTCATGATTTTAAACACCTCTATCAAAGTCTCCTCTTTACGTTCAGTATACATCGCAGGCTAACAGAGTAACACAAGAGAGGTACAGCTGACGAGGCCATTAGACCCATGCTAGTTCATCAATCCAGACCGACTCTCCGGTCACTCTTCTGAACATTTGCTGCAAAACTCGGGGTTATCTCTTCTATTCCCTCACCTAAAGCCCATTGCATGAGTTGATCACTCATTATGTGAAGATGATCTCAGCTCTAAATTAACCTTTTGCTACTTTAAACGTGCCAAAAAAAAACAGCCAATACAAAGAACAAAGAACAGTACAGCACAGGAACAGGCCATTCGGCCCTCCAAGTCTGCGCCGATCTTGATGCCTGCCTAAATTAAAACCTTCTGCAGTTCCGGGGCCCATATCCCTCTATTCCCATCCTATTCATGTATTTGTCAAGATGCCTCTTAAACGTCGCTATCGTACCTGCTTCCACCACCTCCCCCGGCAGCAAGTTCCAGGCACTCACCACCCTCTGTGTAAAGAACTTGCCTCGCACATCCCCTCTAAACTTTGCCCCTCGCACCTTAAACCTATGCCCCCTGGTAACTGACCCTTCCACCCTGGGAAAAAGCTTCTGACTATCCACTCTGTCCATGCCACTCACAACTTTGTAAACCTCTATCATGTCGTCCCTCCACCTCCGTCATTCCAGTGAAAACAATCCGAGTTTATCCAACCTCTCCTCATAGCTAATGCCCTCCAGACTAGGCAACATGCTGGTAAACCTCCTCTGTACCCTCTCCAAAGCCTCCACGTCCTTCTGGTAGTGTGGCGACCAATACATGTTACATTTTGTTGCTTAAGCACTAAAACCGAGACCTCGTGTTGCTTCATCCATCACCAGCCACTGTTGAAAGCTCCACAGGCATAAATGACATTAGCACAAATATGACCTGCTAATCTAATGAGACAGAATAATTCCTCGGAGCGGCAGCAGGGAGATTTAAATAACGAGCTACAGCAGGAAACCATGATAAGAAAACACTGGAATCTAAACAGCTCCACTCTTCATAATCCTGATTTCAGCACATCCTCACCAGCACCTATTTCCACCCCTGTAACATCGCTCATCCCCACTCCTGCCACAGCTCATCTGCTGCTAAACCTTATCCATGTCTTTGTTACCTCTAGACTCAGCCATTCCAATGCACTCCTGGCCAGCTTCACAACTTCCAGCCTCTGTAAACTTGAGCTCATTCGAAACTCTACTGCCCCTCTCCTTACTCACCCATCACCCCCTGTGCTCGCTGACCTACACTGGCTCCTGGTCAAGCAACACCTCGCTTTTAAAATTCTCATCCTTGTCTTCAAATCGCTGCATGGCCTCACCCCTCCCCTCCCTATCTCTGTTACCTCCTCTGGGCCCTACAACCCTCCCTATCTCTGTAACCTCCTCCAGGCCCCACATCCCTCCCTATCTCTGTAACCTCCTCCAGGCCCCACATCCCTCCCTATCTCTGTAACCTCCTCCAGGCCCTACAACCCTCCCTATCTCTGTAACCTCCTCTGGGCCCTACAACCCTCCCTATCTCTGTAACCTCCTCCAGGCCCCACATCCCTCCCTATCTCTGTAACCTCCTCCAGGCCCTACAACCCTCCCTATCTCTGTAACCTCCTCCAGGCCCTACAACCCTCCCTATCTCTGTAACCTCCTCCAGCCCCACAACTCTCCTATCTCTGTAACCTCCTCCAGCCCTACAACCCTCCCTATCTCTGTAATCTCCTCCAGCCCTACAACCCTCCCTATCTCTGTAACCTCCTCCAGCCACTACAACACTCCCTATCTCTGTAACCTCCTCCAGCCCCTACAGCCTTCCTTATCTCTGTAACTTCCTCCAGCCCCACAACCCTCCTATCTCTGTAACCTCCTCCAGCCCCACAACTCTCCTATCTCTGTAACCTCCTCCAGCCCTACAACCCTCCCTATCTCTGTAATCTCCTCCAGCCCTACAACCCTCCCTATCTCTGTAACCTCCTCCAGCCACTACAACACTCCCTATCTCTGTAACCTCCTCCAGCCCCTACAGCCTTCCTTATCTCTGTAACTTCCTCCAGCCCCACAACCCTCCTACCTCTGTAACCTCCTCCAGCCCCACAACTCTCCTATCTCTGTAACCTCCTCCAGCCACTACAACACTCCCTATCTCTGTAACCTCCTCCAGCCACTACAACACTCCTTATCTCTGTAACCTCCTCCAGCCCCACAACTCTCCTATCTCTGTAACCTCCTCCAGCCACTACAATACTCCCTATCTCTGCAACCTCCTCCAGGCCCCACATCCCTCCCTATCTCTGTAACCTCCTCCAGGCCCTACAACCCTCCCTATCTCTGTAACCTCCTCCAGGCCCCACATCCCTCCCTATCTCTGTAACCTCCTCCAGGCCCTACAACCCTCCCTATCTCTGTAACCTCCTCCAGGCCCTACAACTCTCCCTATCTCTGTAACCTCCTCCAGCCCCACAACTCTCCTATCTCTGTAACCTCCTCCAGCCCTACAACCCTCCCTATCTCTGTAATCTCCTCCAGCCCTACAACCCTCCCTATCTCTGTAACCTCCTCCAGCCCCACAACTCTCCTATCTCTGTAACTTCCTCCAGCCCCACAACCCTCCTATCTCTGTAACCTCCTCCAGCCCCACAACTCTCCTATCTCTGTAACCTCCTCCAGCCACTACAACACTCCCTATCTCTGTAACCTGCTCCAGCCACTACAACACTCCTTATCTCTGTAACCTCCTCCAGCCCCACAACTCTCCTATCTCTGTAACCTCCTCCAGCCACTACAATACTCCCTATCTCTGTAACCTCCTCCAGGCCCCACATCCCTCCCTATCTCTGTAACCTCCTCCAGGCCCTACAACCCTCCCTATCTCTGTAACCTCCTCCAGGCCCTACAACCCTCCCTATCTCTGTAACTTCCTCCAGCCCCACAACCCTCCTATCTCTGTAACCTCCTCCAGCCACTACAACCCTCCCTATCTCTGTAACCTCCTCCAGCCCCGACAACCCTCCTATCTCTGTAACCTCCTCCAGCCCCACAACCCTCCTATCTCTGTAACCTCCTCCAGCCACTACAACCCTCCAAGATCTCGATGCTCCTCCAATTCTGGGCTTTTGAACATCCCTGATTTTAATCGCTCCGTCATTGGTGGCAATGCCTTCAGCTGGCAGAATCCTAAACTCTGGAATTCCCTCCCTAAACCTCTCCGCCTCTTTCTCCACCTCTCTCTCTTCTCCTTTAACTCACTCCTTGACCAAGCTTCTAGTCACCTGTCCTAGTGTTTCGTTATGCAGCTCAGAGCCAAATTTTGTTTGATAATCACTCTAGTGAGCTGCAGTGGGACATTTTGATGAGGTTAAGGGGGCTACATAAGTACAAGTTGTTGTTGTTGATAGATACAGGAAAACAAAAGGAAAGTTTGCATTTCTATAGTGCCTTTTACAGCCACACGACGCCCCAAAGCACTTTACAGCCAATGCTGTATTTTTGAAATGTAGTCACTGTTCCAACGTACAAAACGCAGTGGCCAATTTACACACAGTAAGATCCCACAAACAACAATGAGATAATGACCGGTTAATCAGTTTTAGTGCTGTTGGTTAAGGGATTTATATTGACCAAGACAGCAACGACAGATAAAAAAGAGAGCGCATTCAACAGATTCAATATCTAAACATTCGGGATCAATAGTAAATGGAAAGCATTAGCCTGGCAAGCTCATTCTGAACAAATCAAAACAGCTACTGCTGTCACATTGACGGGGCACACTAACCTTTCCTGATCAACCCACTGTCACACAGATTGTCTTTTGCTCTTAGCAGATTCCAAGTGTAAGATGATGCCAAGTGAGAAAAGCCCATTCGGCCCATCAAACCACCAGCTTTCACAGGCAGTGCACAATCTATCCAATCCCGAGGGAGGCTTCTGTGTGGATCCCACCATCCTCACTCTTGGCAATTCCCGAATGGGAATAAATGAGTCATCAGAAAATTCATCCATCCTCACATCACTGCCATTCAATCCTGGTCTACCATCCTGCTACAGGCGGGAAAACATTTACAGGCAGGAACTCAATCTGAACATAGGATATAGGCACATAGGAACAGTAGGAGGCCATTCAGCCCCTCAAGCCTGTTCCGCTATTCAATACGACCACGGCTGATCTGAGAAATACACATCCCAACTTGCTATAGAAGTACACAGAAGGTATAACATGGGAACAGGCCATTTGGCCCACTCAGTCCCTATTAGCTTTCACCCTCCACACTGGCAAATAGTCCCAATCACATTTACCCACTAGGTTCCCATATCCCTTGACTCCCTTTTCCACTGGCCTTATCTCAATGGTGCTTCAGTTGTACAAAGCCTTGGTTAGACCCCACCTGGAGCAACTACATTCAGTCTGGGCACCGCACATAAAAGAAGGATATATTGGCCTTGGAGGGGGTGCAGTAAAGATTCAACAGAATGATACTAGGTCTGAAAGGATTAATTTAGGAGGACAAGTAGCATAAAATGATGAAGTGAAACTATTTCCTCTAGCGAGGGAGTCCAGAATAAGAATCTTCAAATTACAGCAGGCAATTCAGGAGACAAAATCAGGAAGTATTTCATCACAAAGGGTTAGTGGAAATCTGTCTTTAAACTGTGGATGCTGAGGGTCAGTTGAAATTTTCAAGAGTGAGGTTGATAGATTTGTGTTGGGCAAGGGTATCGAGGGAAGTGGAGCAAAGGTGGGTAAGTGGGGTTGAAGCACAGATTAGCAAAGATCTCAATAAATGGTGGCACGGACTTGAGGGGGCTGAATGGCCTCCTCATGCTCCTCCATTCCTCCATCTTATCAGCTTTCCTGCCTCCAATGGGTTTATTGACTGAAAACCCCAATTCCCTCTCTTGCTCTGTTATCTCAAGCATGTTATCACTGAATAAGCAATTCACTTTGTCATTTCTACTTCCTCATCTCATGACTTTACACTTAACGATGTTGAAAAGAAAAAAAAAGTCTTGCATTTATATAGCACCTTTCACGACCACTGGATGTCTCAAAGCGCTTTACAGCCAATGAAGTACTTTTTGAAGTGTAGTCACTGTTGCAAGGCAGGAAATGCGGCAGCCAGCCGTCAATTTGCACACAGCAAGCTCCTGCAAAAAGCAATGTGATCATGAGCAGATAATCTGTTTTAGTGATGTTGATTGAGGGATAAATATTGACCGGGACACCGGGGAGAACTCCCCTGCTCTTCTTCAAAACAGTGCTATGGGATATTTTACATCCATCCAAGCAAGGAGGCCTCAGTTTAACATCTCATCTAAAAAACAGCACTTCTGACCCTGCAGCCCTCCTTCAGTACTGCTTAATTTTTATGCTCAAACCCTGGAGCGGGAGTTGAACCGAGAACCCTGTGCCTCTGAAGTGCGAGTGCTAACAGCTGACATGCAGATGAGCTCCGTATGGCACCTGTCTGCCCATTGCTTGAGCTTGTCCTGATCCCTTTGGTGTATTATATGTTGGTGACTATTGTTGATCTCTTTACCTAACCTAGTGTCGTCTTGATACACAATGACATGGGCTACTTGTATAAACAATCACTCCAGTAGAAGGTCCATCACTACTTTCTCTGGGCAACTAAGGATGGGCCTTTAAAGTGTCACTCACATCCCGAGCGAAGACCTTTCCTCTCTTTTTTAAATTTGTTCATGGGATGGGGGCATCGCTGGCCAGGCCAGCATTTACTGTCCATTCCTAATTGCCCTTGAGAAGGTGGTGGTGAACTGCCTTCTGGAACCGTTGCAGTCCATGTGGGGTTATTACACCCAGAGTGCTGTTAGGAAGGGAGTTCCAATATTTTGACCCAGCGATAGTGAAGAAACGGCGATATAGTTCCAAGTCAGGATGGTGTGTGGCTTGGAGGGTGGTGTTTCCTTCTAGTTGGTAGAGGTCGTGGGTTTGGAAGGTGCTGTCAAAGGAGCCTTGGTGCGTTGCTGCAGTGCATCTTGTAGATGGTACACACTGCTGCCACTGTGCGTCGGTGGTGGAGGGAGTGAATGTTTGTGGGTGGGGTGCCAATCAAGCGGGCTGCTTTGTCCTGGATTGTGTCGAGCTTTTTGAGAGTTGTTGGAGCTGCACTCATCCAGGCAAGTGGAGAGTATTCCATCACACTCCTGACTTGTGCCTTGTAGATGGTGGACAGGCTTTGGGGAGTCAGGAGGTGAGATACTCACCTCAGGATTTTTAGCCTTTGACCTGCTCTTGTAGCCACGGTATTTATATGGCTATTCCAGTTCAGTTTCTGGTCAATGGTAACCCCTAGGATGTTGATAGGGGGATTCAGTGATGGTAATGCTGTTGAATGTCAAGGGGAGATGGTTAGATTCTCTCTTGTTGGAGATGGTCATTGCCTGGCACTTGTGTGGTGTGAATGTTACTTGCCACTTATCAGCCCAAGTCTGGATATTGTCCAGGTCTTGCTGCATTTCTACACGGACTGCTTCAGTATCTGAGGAGTTGCGAATGGTGCTGAACATTGTGCAATCATCTGCGAACATCCCCACTTCTGACCTTATGATTGAAAGAAGGTCATTGCTGAAGCAGCTGAAGATGGTTGGGCCCAGGACACTACCCTGAGGAACTCCTGAAGTGATGTCCTGGAACTGAGGTGATTGATCTCCAACAACCACATCCATCTTCCTTTGCACTAGGTATGACTTCAACCAGCAGAGAGTTTACCCCTGATTCCCATTGACTCCAGTTTTGGTAGGGCTCCTTGATGCCATACTCAGTCAAATGCTGCCTTGATGTCAAGGGCAGTCACTCTCACCTCGGACGGTATCCTCAATGTGAAGGCGGGACTTTGTCTCCACAAGGACTGTGCGGTGGTCACTCCCAACCAATACTGTCATGGACAGATGCATCTGCGGCAGGCAGATTGGTGAGGACGAGGTTAAGTATGTTATTCCCTCTTGCTGGTTCCCTCACCACCTGTCCCTCCTAAACTCCAACTGCTCTGTCCTACATGCTACTCCTCCTGAACCCCTCATTCTCACTACTGAAATTAAGACTAATTGCATTGCCCCTTCTGAGGTGTAACAATACTGTGATTCTGTGAAGTTGCTTTCTTGATGTATCAGCTGTGGCTCAGTTCGTAGCACTCATGTCTCTAAGTCTCTGGGTTCAAGTCCCACTCCAGGATTTGGCACGAAAGTCAAAAATTGACACTGCAGTGCAATGTTGAGGGAGTGCTGCACTGTTGGAGGTGCCGTGTTTTGGATAAGGTGTTAAACTGAGACCCCGTCTGCCTTCTCGGGTGGATGGAAACGATCCCATTGCATTATTTCGAGGAAGAGCCTGGGAGTTCTCCCCGGCGTCTTGGCCAATATTTATCCCCAATCAAGAACTAGAAGCAGATTAAGCGGTCATTTTCTCATTGCTGTTTGCATGATTTTGCTGTGTGCAAATTGGCTGCTCTGTTAAGAATGCTGGACTTAGTAACACGATTATGTTTTAAAACCCGTGACTTTTTAAAGTTTAAGATGGAGTCTGAGAAGTCAGGTGATCTCACATCCACTCTGCATAGGGACAAGACAGAAATTTTGGTTACCAGGACAACAGAGAACACCAATCAAAGATTTTTTTTTGAAAAACAGAGACTGCAGGGGTAGCACCTGAAAAACAATGGGTTTCACCCTCACAGACTTTCGGATCGTAAACAAGGAGTCAGTGATTCTGAGGATGCTAATGTACCAGGCAGCTGTTAACACCTGGAAACAATGGAAAACCCAGCTGGCTCTGTGAAACCAGACTTCTGGACCTTGCTTATTAGAAAAGGACATGGACTATTGATGTTTGTTTCCAGATAAATTTAACCGATTTTCTGAAGGCAGACAGGCTGTACAGAAGACCAGCGGTTACAGCCTCAGAACAGGCTGTAGAAAGGAAGACAACCAGCAGTGGCAGCCTCGAGAGAGAGAGAGATAGAGGGAGAGAGAAAGAGAGAGAGAGAGAAAACACGTACTCTCAGAAGCCTGATACAGCGAACGGCTGCAAAGACTTGAATCTGTTTTGAAATTGGAAGTTTGCAGAGAAGTAAAAGCTCAACAGATCACCAGAAATTGCCTTATTCATGGACATGCAGGTCGAAATGCTTGGCGAAGAGGACACTGATTTTGAAAAAGACTTTGAGATCCAAGCCATTGCAACTGGAAGGAGAGTCTGGGACTTTTAACCGCAAAGATTTTGCTATCAAAGAGGACTGTGTAATGTATAAATGTGGTGTGAGGTTTACAAGTCTTTTAATAAGTAAAGAAAATACCTTTCTTTGTATTTTGGGGCATTAGCTACTTATGAAGTACTATTTAAAGTCTTAAAATGTGAAATCTTGTCGTGTAATTCTTTAAATTGGTTTGGGGGTTCATATCTCGTATTTTTAATGTTAACAGTCTCACTGAGGTCATAACTCTAACCTACAAAATATACAAGCAGTAAAAGCACAGCTGGTCCATCAAGCTGCCTCGCACTCATCCCTGCAGCATTGTGAATAAACACTTTGTCCGACTGCCATCCATCTTCTCCCATCCCCACAGACATGTTATCACTTTGGAGAGGCAAAAAACCCAGGGGCAACAAGGAAAAAAAAGTCTTTACAAAATTCCTCTTCAGCCCCCTCAGGACATCACACAGACCAAGTGTTATTTATCTATGTGAATGTGACCGCGGTAAATTTTCCTTCCTCATGCTTCTCGACCTGTCTGCAGCCTTTGACACAGTTGACCACACCATCCTCCTCCGACACCTCTCCACTGGGTGGGACTGCTCTCTCCTGGACCATTCTTATCTATCCAGTCGTATCCAGAGAATCACCTGCAACGGCTTCTCTACCCACTCCCTCATTGTTCCAACTGGTGTGCCCCAAGGATCTATCCTTGGTCCTTCTCCTATTTATCATTGATGCTGCCCCTTAACGGCATCATCTGAAACAATTGAACACGTCCAAAACTCTGCTGCCTGTATCCCAATTCGCAGCAACTCCCGTTCGCACATCACCCCTGGGGTAGCTGCCTTACATTGACTCCTAGTCTGATAATGTTTGATTTTAAAATCTTCATCCTCGTTTTCAAATCCCTCCATGGCTTTGCCCCTCCCTACCTCTAATCTCCTCCAGCCTCACACCCACCAAGATATTTGCATTCTTCCAATTCTGGCCTCTTGCTCATCCCTGATTTTAATCACTCCACCAGTGGTGGCCGTGCCTTCAGCTGCCTGGGCCCTAAGCTCTGGAATTCCCTCCCTAAACGTCTCCACCTCTCTCTCCTCCTGTAAGATGTTTCTTAAAACCTCCCTCTTTGACCAAGCTTTTGGTTGTCTCCTACTATCTCATTATGTGGCTCAGTATCAAATTTCTTTTGCTAATGGCTCATGTGAAGCACATTAGGAAATTTTACTACTTTTAAGGTGCTATATCAATGCAATTTGTTATTTAAATGTTATCCCTTCACTGTGAACATCCTGCTTGCCCCCTGTATTCTGAACATTCTGCTTGGAACATCTTCCTTCCGATCTCTTACAGATATGACAAACCATAATGGTGGGAGGTCTGATCTTGTGAGGGTCTCTGTAGATCACAGTTGGTCAATTTGGATTGTCCCTGTTGATCAGTAGCCTCTCCCTTTAACCACTAAACAATCCAATTTAACCCCAAGAGCTTTCACTGAGCAAAGAAGCGAGTTGGCGTGTACTTACCCAGTGTTTCCTGCAAGTCAAGCTATATTCATCAACCACTCTGTAACTATCTGCCAACTGTATTACATTCCTTCAAGAACTACAATAAATTGGTCCCTTGTCTACATTCACTTGGAATTATTGCTTTTATGCTCCTGTTAGGTTTGCTTCACTGGGTTCTTAAAGAATGGACTCCAATATATCTCCCACTGCAGACATTACATTCACTGCCCTAGAATTCCCTCTTTAGAAGATTGGACTAACATTGATCGATCCTTTAAATCTTCTGGCATTGCGTTCAATGAGGTACAACTCCTCCTCGCAGTCTTTCTGCCCCAACCCCCAGCCCGCCCGTCTCCGTCACTTCTTGTCTGATTTCATCACTGAGCGGTCCGTCTGGGCACTGGCACCCTATAAACGGCAGCTCCAATTGTGTTTTATTAATGATGCTGGCAGGCATTTCAATAGCATTCCCTCGGCATGGTAGCACAGTGGTTATGTCACTGTACTAGTAATCCTGGATTAAACATCTGGAGATATAAATTCAAATCCTGTTCATGGCAGTTTGTGAATTGGAGTTCAGTTAACTAAATAAATCTGGAATAAAAAGAATCAGTAATAGGGGCCAGGAAACTATTGGATTGTTGTTAATGTTTCACTGATGTCCTTTAGGGAAGGAAATCTGCTGTCCTTACCCGGTCTGGCCTACATGTGACTCCAGACCCACAGCAATGTGGTTGACTCTTACCTGCCCTCTGAAGTGGTCTAGCAAGCCACTGAGCTGTATCAAGCCACTCACCACGTGGACTGTAGAGGTTCAAGAAGGCAATCTTCTCAAGGGCAACTAGGGATGGGCAATAAGTGCTGCCCTTGCCAGCAATGCCCACATCCCATGAATGGATATAAACAAATGCACAAGCTACGTAGAGTTAGGGCAGAGAAACTCGATCCCATCTGGTCTCGGGTGGCTCCTGAACATCTGTGTGTTTTTGCTCTAGCCTGGATGGCCATTTATAAGAGGAGAAAGGAAAGAAAGATGTGCATTTATATAGAGCCTTTCACAACCTCGGGATGTCCCAAAGAGCTTTACAACCAACGAGGTACTCTTGAAGTGCAGCCACTGTTGTAATGTAGGAAACACGGCTGCCAATTTGTGCACAGCAAGATCCCACAAGACAGCAATGCGATAATGACCAGATAATCTGTTTTAGTGATGTCAATGGAGGGATAAATATTGGTCAGGACACTGGAGGACTCAAAAGGTGCTATCTCAATGCAAGTTTTTGTCTTTCATTCTTTTTAATCAGCAGAAAGTCCATCTGGGATTGATATTATCAAAGGGTGGACTTTATTTCAGTGAATCAGCGGAGTGTCAGCTGTGAATATGTACGTTATAAATGGAAAGAAAGGATTCAGATGATGGCAGAAGAGAATAGGCAGTGTCAGGGGAGGAGGGGTTTGAGAGGGAGGGAGTGGGTTTTGAGAGGGTGGGAGTGAGTTTTGAGAGGGTGGGAGTGAGTTTTGAGAGGGAGGTAGTGAGTTTTGAGAGGGAGGGACTAGGTTTTGAGAGGGTGGGAGTGGGTTTTGAGAGGGAGGGAGTGGGTTTTGAAAGGGAGGGAGTGAGTTTTGAGAGGATGGGAGTGAGTTTTGAGAGGGTGGGAGTGGGTTTTGAGAGGGAGGGAGTGGGTTTTGAGAGGGAAGGAGTGGGTTTTGAGAGGGAGGGAGTGGGTTTTGAGAGGGAGGGAGTGGGTTTTGAAAGGGAGGGAGTGAGTTTTGAGAGGATGGGAGTGAGTTTTGAGAGGATGGGAGTGGGTTTTGAGAGGGAGGGAGTGGGTTTTGAGAGGGAGGGAGTGGGTTTTGAAAGGGAGGGAGTGAGTTTTGAGAGGGTGGGAGTGAGTTTTGAGAGGGAGGGAGTGAGTTTTGAAAGGGAGGGAGTGAGTTTTGAGAGGATGGGAGTGAGTTTTGAGAGGGTGGGAGTGGGTTTTGAGAGGGAGGGAGTGAGTTTTGAGAGGTGGTAGTGGGTTTTGAAAGGGAGAGAGGGAGTTTTGAGAGGGTGGAAGTGAGTTTTGAGAGGGTGGGAGTGAGTTTTGAGAGGGTGGGAGTGAGTTTTGAGAGGGAGGGAGTGGGTTTTGAGAGGGAGGGAGTGAGTTTTGAGAAGAAGGGAGTGAGATTTGAGAGGGAGGGACTGGGTTTTGCGAGGGTGGGAGTGGGTTTTGAGAGGGAGGGAGTGGGTTTTGAGAGGGAGGGAGTGAGTTTTGAGAGGGAGGGAGTGGGTTTTGAGAGGGAGGGAGTGAGTTTTGAGAGGGTGGGAGTGAGTTTTGAGAGGGTGGGAGTGGGTTTTGAGAGGGAGGGAGTGGGTTTTGAGAGGGAAGGAGTGGGTTTTGAGAGGGAGGGAGTGGGTTTTGAGAGGGAGGGTTTTGAGAGGGTGGGAGTGAGTTTTGAGAAGAAGGGAGTGGGTTTTGAGAAGAAGGGAGTGAGATTTGAGAGGGAGGGAGTGAGTTTTGAGAGAGAGGGACTGGCTTTTGAGAGGGTGGGAGTGAGTTTTGAGAGGGAGGAAGTGAGTTTTGAGAGGGAGGGACTGGGTTTTGAGAGGGTGGGAGTGAGTTTTGAGAGGGAGGAAGTGAGTTTTCAGAGGGAGGGACTGGGTTTTGAGAGGGTGGGAGTGAGTTTTGAGAGGGAGGGAGTGGGCTTTGAGAGGGTGGGAGTGAGTTTTGAGAGGGAGGGAGTGTGTTTTGAGAGGGAGGGACTAGGTTTTGAGAGGGTGGGAGTGGGTTTTGAGAGGGAGGGAGTGGGTTTTGAGAGGGAGGGAGTGAGTTTTGAGAGGGCAGGAGTGAGTTTTGGGAGGGAGGGAGTGAGGTTTGAGACGGTGGGAGTGAGTTTTGAGAGGGAGGGAGTGAGTTTTGAGAGTGTGGGAGTGGGTTTTGAGAGGGAGGGAGTGAGTTTTGAGAGGGAGGGAGTGAGTTTTGAGAGGGAGGGTATGGGTTTTGAGAGGGAGGGTTTTGAGAGGGTGGGAGTGAGCTTTGAGAGGGAGGGACTGGGCTTTGAGAGGGTGGGAGTGAGTTTTGAGAAGAAGGGAGTGGGGTTTGAGAGGGCGGGAGTGAGTTTTGAGAGGGAGGGACTGGGCTTTGAGAGGGTGGGAGTGGGTTTTGAGAGGGAGGGAGTGAGTTTTGAGAGGGAAGGAGTGAGTTTTGAGAGGGTGGGAGTGAGTTTTGAGAGGGAGGGAGTGGGCTTTGAGAAGGAGGGTTTTGAGACGGTGGGAGTGAGTTTTGAGAGAGTGGGAGTGAGTTTTGAGAGGGAGGGAGTGGGTTTTGAGAAGGAGGGTTTTGAGAGGGTGGGAGTGAGTTTTGAGAGAGTGGGAGTGAGTTTTGAGAAGGAGGGAGTGGGTTTTGAGAGGGCGGGAGTGAGTTTTGAGAGGGAGGGAGTGAGTTTTGAGAGGGAGGGAGTGGGTTTTGAGAAGGAGGGTTTTGAGAGGGTGGGAGTGGGTTTTGAGAGGGAGAGAGTGGGTTTTGAGAAGGAGGGTTTTGAGAAGGAGGGTTTTGAGAGGGTGGTAGTGGGTTTCGAGAGGGAGAGAGTGGGTTTTGAGAGGGAAGGAGTGGGTTTTGAGAGGGAGGGAGTGGGTTTTGAGAGGGAGGGAGTGAGTTTTGAGAGGGAGGGAGTGGGTTTTGAGAGGGAGGGAGTGGGTTTTGAGAGGGAGGGAGTGGGTTTTGAGAGGGGGAGTGTGTTTTGAGAGGGAGGGAGTGGGTTTTGAGAGGGAGGGAGTGAGTTTTGAGAGAGAGGGAGTGAGTTTTGAGAGGGAGGGAGTGGGTTTTGAGAGGGAGGGAGTGGGTTTTGAGAGGGGGAGTGTGTTTTGAGAGGGAAGGAGTGGGTTTTGAGAAGAAGGGAGTGAGATTTGAGAGGGAGGGAGTGGGTTTTGAGAGGGGGAGTGGGTTTTGAGAGGGAAGGAGTGGGTTCTGAGAAGAAGGGAGTGAGATTTGAGAGGGAGGGAGTGGGTTTTGAGAGGGAAGGAGTGGGTTTTGAGAGGGAGGGAGTGGGTTTTGAGAGGGAGGGTTTTGAGAGGGTGGGAGTGAGTTTTGAGAAGAAGGGAGTGGGTTTTGAGAAGAAGGGAGTGAGATTTGAGAGGGAGGGAGTGAGTTTTGAGAGAGAGGGACTGGGCTTTGAGAGGGTGGGAGTGAGTTTTGAGAGGGAGGGAGTGGGTTTTGAGAGAGTGGGAGTGAGTTTTGAGAGGGAGGAAGTGAGTTTTGAGAGGGAGGGACTGGGTTTTGAGAGGGTGGGAGTGAGTTTTGAGAGGGAGGAAGTGAGTTTTGAGAGGGAGGAAGTGAGTTTTGAGAGGGAGGGAGTGAGTTTTGAAAGGGAGGGAGTGGGCTTTGAGAGGGTGGGAGTGAGTTTTGAGAGGGAGGGAGTGTGTTTTGAGAGGGAGGGACTAGGTTTTGAGAGGGTGGGAGTGGGTTTTGAGAGGGAGGGAGTGGGTTTTGAGAGGGAGGGAGTGAGTTTTGAGAGGGCAGGAGTGAGTTTTGGGAGGGAGGGAGTGGGTTTTGAGAGGGAGGGAGTGAGTTTTGAGAGGGAGGGAGTGAGTTTTGAGAGGGTGGGAGTGAGTTTTGAGAGGGAGGGAGTGGGTTTTGAGAGGGAGGGAGTGAGTTTTGAGAGGGCAGGAGTGAGTTTTGGGAGGGAGGGAGTGAGGTTTGAGACGGTGGGAGTGAGTTTTGAGAGGGAGGGAGTGAGTTTTGAGAGGGAGGGAGTGGGTTTTGAGAGGGAGGGAGTGAGTTTTGAGAGGGAGGGAGTGAGTTTTGAGAGGGAGGGAGTGAGTTTTGAGAGAGAGGGACTGGGTTTTGAGAGGGTGGGAGTGAGTTTTGAGAGGGAGGAAGTGAGTTTTGAGAGGGAGGGACTGGGTTTTGAGAGGGTGGGAGTGAGTTTTGAGAGGGAGGAAGTGAGTTTTGAGAGGGAGGGACTGGGTTTTGAGAGGGTGGGAGTGAGTTTTGAGAGGGAGGGAGTGGGCTTTGAGAGGGTGGGAGTGAGTTTTGAGAGGGAGGGAGTGGGTTTTGAGAGGGAGGGAGTGGGTTTTGAAAGGGAGGGAGTGAGTTTTGAGAGGATGGGAGTGAGTTTTGAGAGGATGGGAGTGGGTTTTGAGAGGGAGGGAGTGGGTTTTGAGAGGGAGGGAGTGGGTTTTGAAAGGGAGGGAGTGAGTTTTGAGAGGGTGGGAGTGAGTTTTGAGAGGGAGGGAGTGAGTTTTGAAAGGGAGGGAGTGAGTTTTGAGAGGATGGGAGTGAGTTTTGAGAGGGTGGGAGTGGGTTTTGAGAGGGAGGGAGTGAGTTTTGAGAGGTGGTAGTGGGTTTTGAAAGGGAGAGAGGGAGTTTTGAGAGGGTGGAAGTGAGTTTTGAGAGGGTGGGAGTGAGTTTTGAGAGGGTGGGAGTGAGTTTTGAGAGGGAGGGAGTGGGTTTTGAGAGGGAGGGAGTGAGTTTTGAGAAGAAGGGAGTGAGATTTGAGAGGGAGGGACTGGGTTTTGCGAGGGTGGGAGTGGGTTTTGAGAGGGAGGGAGTGGGTTTTGAGAGGGAGGGAGTGAGTTTTGAGAGGGAGGGAGTGGGTTTTGAGAGGGAGGGAGTGAGTTTTGAGAGGGTGGGAGTGAGTTTTGAGAGGGTGGGAGTGGGTTTTGAGAGGGAGGGAGTGGGTTTTGAGAGGGAAGGAGTGGGTTTTGAGAGGGAGGGAGTGGGTTTTGAGAGGGAGGGTTTTGAGAGGGTGGGAGTGAGTTTTGAGAAGAAGGGAGTGGGTTTTGAGAAGAAGGGAGTGAGATTTGAGAGGGAGGGAGTGAGTTTTGAGAGAGAGGGACTGGCTTTTGAGAGGGTGGGAGTGAGTTTTGAGAGGGAGGAAGTGAGTTTTGAGAGGGAGGGACTGGGTTTTGAGAGGGTGGGAGTGAGTTTTGAGAGGGAGGAAGTGAGTTTTGAGAGGGAGGGACTGGGTTTTGAGAGGGTGGGAGTGAGTTTTGAGAGGGAGGGAGTGGGCTTTGAGAGGGTGGGAGTTAGTTTTGAGAGGGAGGGAGTGTGTTTTGAGAGGGAGGGACTAGGTTTTGAGAGGGTGGGAGTGGGTTTTGAGAGGGAGGGAGTGGGTTTTGAGAGGGAGGGAGTGAGTTTTGAGAGGGCAGGAGTGAGTTTTGGGAGGGAGGGAGTGAGGTTTGAGACGGTGGGAGTGAGTTTTGAGAGGGAGGGAGTGAGTTTTGAGAGGGTGGGAGTGGGTTTTGAGAGGGAGGGAGTGAGTTTTGAGAGGGAGGGAGTGAGTTTTGAGAGGGAGGGTATGGGTTTTGAGAGGGAGGGTTTTGAGAGGGTGGGAGTGAGCTTTGAGAGGGAGGGACTGGGCTTTGAGAGGGTGGGAGTGAGTTTTGAGAAGAAGGGAGTGGGGTTTGAGAGGGCGGGAGTGAGTTTTGAGAGGGAGGGACTGGGCTTTGAGAGGGTGGGAGTGGGTTTTGAGAGGGAGGGAGTGAGTTTTGAGAGGGAAGGAGTGAGTTTTGAGAGGGTGGGAGTGAGTTTTGAGAGGGAGGGAGTGGGCTTTGAGAAGGAGGGTTTTGAGACGGTGGGAGTGAGTTTTGAGAGAGTGGGAGTGAGTTTTGAGAGGGAGGGAGTGGGTTTTGAGAAGGAGGGTTTTGAGAGGGTGGGAGTGAGTTTTGAGAGAGTGGGAGTGAGTTTTGAGAAGGAGGGAGTGGGTTTTCAGAGGGCGGGAGTGAGTTTTGAGAGGGAGGGAGTGAGTTTTGAGAGGGAGGGAGTGGGTTTTGAGAAGGAGGGTTTTGAGAGGGTGGGAGTGGGTTTTGAGAGGGAGAGAGTGGGTTTTGAGAAGGAGGGTTTTGAGAAGGAGGGTTTTGAGAGGGTGGTAGTGGGTTTCGAGAGGGAGAGAGTGGGTTTTGAGAGGGAAGGAGTGGGTTTTGAGAGGGAGGGAGTGGGTTTTGAGAGGGAGGGAGTGAGTTTTGAGAGGGAGGGAGTGGGTTTTGAGAGGGAGGGAGTGGGTTTTGAGAGGGAGGGAGTGGGTTTTGAGAGGGGGAGTGTGTTTTGAGAGGGAGGGAGTGGGTTTTGAGAGGGAGGGAGTGAGTTTTGAGAGGGAGGGAGTGAGTTTTGAGAGGGAGGGAGTGGGTTTTGAGAGGGAGGGAGTGGGTTTTGAGAGGGGGAGTGTGTTTTGAGAGGGAAGGAGTGGGTTTTGAGAAGAAGGGAGTGAGATTTGAGAGGGAGGGAGTGGGTTTTGAGAGGGGGAGTGGGTTTTGAGAGGGAAGGAGTGGGTTCTGAGAAGAAGGGAGTGAGATTTGAGAGGGAGGGAGTGGGTTTTGAGAGGGAAGGAGTGGGTTTTGAGAGGGAGGGAGTGGGTTTTGAGAGGGAGGGTTTTGAGAGGGTGGGAGTGAGTTTTGAGAAGAAGGGAGTGGGTTTTGAGAAGAAGGGAGTGAGATTTGAGAGGGAGGGAGTGAGTTTTGAGAGAGAGGGACTGGGCTTTGAGAGGGTGGGAGTGAGTTTTGAGAGGGAGGGAGTGGGTTTTGAGAGAGTGGGAGTGAGTTTTGAGAGGGAGGAAGTGAGTTTTGAGAGGGAGGGACTGGGTTTTGAGAGGGTGGGAGTGAGTTTTGAGAGGGAGGAAGTGAGTTTTGAGAGGGAGGAAGTGAGTTTTGAGAGGGAGGGAGTGAGTTTTGAAAGGGAGGGAGTGGGCTTTGAGAGGGTGGGAGTGAGTTTTGAGAGGGAGGGAGTGTGTTTTGAGAGGGAGGGACTAGGTTTTGAGAGGGTGGGAGTGGGTTTTGAGAGGGAGGGAGTGGGTTTTGAGAGGGAGGGAGTGAGTTTTGAGAGGGCAGGAGTGAGTTTTGGGAGGGAGGGAGTGGGTTTTGAGAGGGAGGGAGTGAGTTTTGAGAGGGAGGGAGTGAGTTTTGAGAGGGTGGGAGTGAGTTTTGAGAGGGAGGGAGTGGGTTTTGAGAGGGAGGGAGTGAGTTTTGAGAGGGCAGGAGTGAGTTTTGGGAGGGAGGGAGTGAGGTTTGAGACGGTGGGAGTGAGTTTTGAGAGGGAGGGAGTGAGTTTTGAGAGGGAGGGAGTGGGTTTTGAGAGGGAGGGAGTGAGTTTTGAGAGGGAGGGAGTGAGTTTTGAGAGGGAGGGAGTGGGTTTTGAGAGGGAGGGTTTTGAGAGGGAGGGAGTGAGTTTTGAGAGGGAAGGAGTGAGTTTTGAGAGGGAGAGAGTGGGTTTTGAGAGGGAGGGAGTGAGTTTTGAGAGGGAAGGAGTGAGTTTTGAGAGGGAGGGAGTGAGTTTTGAGAGGGAAGGAATGAGTTTTGAGAGGGAGAGAGTGGGTTTTGAGAGGGAGGGAGTGGGTTTTGAGAGGGAGGGAGTGAGTTTTGAGAGGGAAGGAGTGAGTTTTGAGAGGGAGAGAGTGGGTTTTGAGAGGGAGGGAGTGGGTTTTGAGAGGGAGGGAGTGGGTTTTGAGAGGTTAAATGTTCAATTAAAATTGAGTCCCACATTAAGTGCTCCAATTATTTACACTGGATTCTAAAGTAATTATTATGAATGGATTAAAATCAGGATGAAAAGGCATCTGTTCTCCCTTATTTGTAGAAGCAGGAAAGTTCCCGGTTATTGGAAAGATTTTATTCGAATTCTAAACTGTAGAAAATCAAATACCGGAGGCAGTGACATCACCAACACTTGGTGAATCGCAAGCAGGGGTGCTGAATCCCAACACTCCAGCCCGCTGGGATTCTGGGGAAAAACACAACTAATTCTGTATAAATAACAAATATGTGGAGAAATCAGTTCAGCCATGAATTTATTGAATGTCGGAGCAGGCTCGAGGGGCTGAGTGGCCTACTCCTGCTCCTAATTCATATGTTCGTATGAACTAAGTGGAGTTCACTCACCAAGCCTTCACTTACGTCGAGACCTAAGAACAGGAGGAGACCATTCACTCCCTCAGGTGTGTTCCACCATTCATGGCTGATCTGTATCTCAACTCCATCTGCCCACTTTGCTTCCATAACCCTTAATCCCCTTACCCACCAAAAACCTATCAATCTCAGTTTTGAAATTTTCAATTGCCCTCCAGCCTCAACAGCTTTTTGCGGGAGAGAGTTGTAGATTTCCACTAGACTTTGTGTGAAGTGCTTCCTGACATCACCCCTGAATGGCCTGGCTCTAATTTTAAAGTTATGCTCCCCTTTCCTGAACTCTCCCACCAGAGGAAATAGTTTCTCTTGATCTACCCTATCAATGCCTTTAATTAGGTTAGCCCTTAATCTCCACACTCAAGAGAATTCAAGCCCTGTCGATGCAACCTGTCCTCGTTACTTAACCCTTTTTAAGCCCTTATTCCCCTCTCATCTATTCTCCCAATGAAGCACTTTCGAACATTTTGCATTGCTGCTGTATTCCGGCTGCTCAAAGCTATATCACATTAGATTCTGGCAGTCAGCAATGATTGGAGACGTTTTGCCCCAACAGTCTGGCCAAGGCCGGGACACTGGAGACACGGGCTAAAAGGAAGCATTTAAAAGACATTTAAGATGTTCCTGCGGGTCACAAGTTCCACTCTTAATATGGTAAATCGTAAGGTTGAATTCAATAGATTTGTAGGACGAGCAGAAAGGTTGCCAGCAATCTGCTAGACTGTTGTTAAAAGACTGACAGGATCTTTATAAAGGCTTCAAGGAAGGGAAGCCATCCTAGCCTGGTCTTTGTGACTAGTTGAGGTGAATAGTATAGGTACATGGAAGGGGAAACTGGATACTGGATAAAAACATGAGGGAGAAAGGATCAGAAGGATGTGGTGATAGGGTGAGATGCAGTAGGGTGTAAGAAGGCTCGTATGGAGCATAAACACTGGCATGGAGCAGATGGGCTGAATGGCCTGTTTCTGTGCAGTAAATTCTGTCATTCTATAACTCTTCAAGCCCTCTGAAAGAGCCCAGTAAAATACGACTTCTCAGGGTGAATAGACATGGGGTAAAAAAGGGGGTCCAGCCTTGTATTCCCCAAGCCCTGAGAGTAATAGCAAAAGGCATTTGATACAGTGCCACACAAAAGACTTGTGAGCAAAGTTATAGCTCATGGAATAAAAGGGACGGTAGCAACATGGATACGAAATTGGATGAATGACAGGAAACAAAGAATAGCGGTTAATGAATATCTTTCGCGCTGGAGGAAGGTTTGTAGTGGAGTTCCCCAGGGGTCAGTGTTGGGACCCTTGTTTTTCCTGATATATATTAATGACCTAGACCTTGGTGTACAGGGCACAATTTCAAAGTTTGCAGATGATACGAAACTTGGAAGCATTGTGAACTGTGAGGAGGATAGTGTAGAACTTCAAAAGGACATAGACAAGTTGGTGGAATTGGCAGACAGGTGGCAGATGAAGTTAAATGCAGAGAAATGTGAAGTGATTCATTTTGGTAGGAAGAGACAATATAAAATAAAGGGCACAATTCTAAAGGGGGTGCAGGAGCAGAGGGACCTGGGGATAGTTGTGCATAAGTCATTGAAGGTGGCAGGACAGGTTGAGAGAGTAGTTAATAAAGCATACAGTATCCTGGGCTTTATTAATAGGGGTATAGAGTACAAGAGCAAGGAAGTTATGTGGAACTTGAATAAGACACTAGTTTGGCCTCAGCTGGAGTATTGCGTCCAGTTCTGAGCGCCGCACTTTAGGAAAGATGTGAAGGCATTGGAGAGAGTACCGAAAAGATTCATGAGAATGGTTCCAGGGATGAGGAACTTCAGTGATGACGATAGATTGGAGAAGTTGGGACTGTTTTCCTTGGAGAAGAGAAGGCTGAGAGGTGATTTGATGGAGGTATTCAAAATCATGAGGGGTCTGGACAGAATAGATAGAAAGAAACTGTTCCCACTCAAAAAAAGATCAAGAACGAGAGGGCACAGCTTTAAAGTAATTGGTAAAAGAAGCAGAAGTGACATGAGGAAAAACTTTTTCACACAGTGAGTCGTTAGGATCTGGAATGCACTGCCTGAGTGTGTGGTGGAGGCAGGTTCAATTGAAGCATTCAAAAGAGAATTAGACATTTATATGAAAAGGAAGAATGGGCAGAGTTATAGGGAGAAGGCGGGGGAAAATGGCATTAGATGAAATGCTCATTAGGAGAGCTGGTGCAGACATGATGGGCCGAATGACCTCCTTCTGCGCTGTAACAACTCTGTGATTCTGAACTCTTCTCTTACTTATTTTTCTTTCCTGTTGAGAGTTTTCAGACAGTGCCACCGTCAAGTCCAGGTTCAACGCAGGCCAGGTGTTAAGAATAAACTCCCTCACCTGTGCCAGTATTGTGGCTTGACTGCAAACTCTGATCACTGTACAGTAACCCCTTAGACAGATCATGTACATGATCCCATGTTGTGATTGGCAGTGATTTCTTACACACCTGCACACGCACCTACACACGCATGTGCGGCACGCACACACACATGCATGCACGCAGAAGAACGCATTTGCACACACATGCGCACATGCACAAACACGCACCCAAACATCTGGCAACTCTCCAGAAGAATGAGCATTTGGACGGGGCATTGAGGGAAGACAGCTGATGGCCATGCCCATATTCCAACACTGGTCAGCACCCTCAGGACTGGAGAAGTCATAGGAACATGAGAAATTGGAGCTGGAGGCCATTTGGCCTTTCAAGCCTGCTCCACCATTCAACTAGATCATGCTGATCTTCCACCTCCACTCCATTTTCCCACATATTCCCCACATCCCTTGATATCTTCAATATCTAGAAATCTATTGGTCTCTGTCTTGAATATACTAAATGACGGAATCTCCACAGCTCCCTCAAGTAGAGAATTCCACAGATTAACCCCCCTCTGAGTGAAACAAATTCCTCATCTCAGTCCCATTCTTATTCTGAGACTGTGTCCCCTGGTTCTAGACACCCCCCATCCCCCGCCTTCCTGCACCTACCATGTAAGAATTTTGTGTGCTTCAGTGAAATCACCGTTCTTTCTTCTAAACTCCAGCAAATACAGGCCCACTCTCCTCAATCTCTCCGGATAGGGCAATCCTGTCATCCCAGGAATCAGTCTGGTGAACCTTCGGTGCACTCCCTCTATGGCAAGTATATCCTTCCTTAGATGAGGAGACCAAAACTGTACACAATACTCCAGGTGTGGTCTCACCAAGGTTCTATACAATTGCAGCAAAACTTCTTTACTCCTGTACTCAAATCCTCTTGCAATAAAGGCCAGCATACCATTTGCCTTCCTAATTGCTTGCTGCACCTGCATGTTATCTTTCAGTGACTAATGAACAGAGACACCCAGGTCCTTTTGGACATCAACACTTCCCAATCTCTCACCATTTAAGAAATACTCTGCATTTCTGTTTTTCCAACCAAGGTGGATAACTTCACATTTTTCCACTTTATATTCCATCTGCCATGTTCTTGCCCACTCACTTGACCTGTCGAAATCCCCTAGAAGTTTCTTTGCATCCTCCTCAAACTCACATTCCCAACAAGTTTTGTGTCATCAGCAAACTTGGAAATATTACATTTGGTCCCCATATCCAAATCATTGAATAGCTGGAACCCAACCACTGATCCTTGAGGTACCCCTCTAGTCACAGCCTGCCAACCTGGGAATGACCCATTTATTCCTACTCTCTGTTTTCCATCCATTAACCAATTCTCAATCCGTGCCAGTATATTACCCCAATCCCATTTGCTCTAATTTTGATTACTAATGTCTTGTGTGAGACCTTATCGAAAGCCTTCTGAAAATCTAAGTACACCACATTCACTGGTTCCCCCTTAACTGTTCTGCGAGTTACTCCTCAAAAGACTCCAACAGATTTGTTAAACATGATTTCCCTTTCATAAATCCATGTTGACTCTGCCCAATCCCACCATTATTTTCTAAATAAATAAAAGCAAAATACTGCAGATGCTGGAAATCTGAAATAAACACAAAAAGTGCTGGAAATACTCAGCAGGTCTGGCAGCATCTGTGGTGAGAGAAGCAAAGTTAATGTTTCAGGTCTGTGACCTTTCATCAGAACCAGTCTGATGAAAGGTCACAGACCAGAAACATTAATTTTGCTTCTCTCTCCACAGATGCTGCCAGACCTGCTGAGTATTTCCAGCACTTTTTGTTTTTATTTTCTAAGTGTTCAGTTATCATAACGTTTATAATAGATTCGAGCATTTTCCCTACTTTTGATGTCAGGCTAACAGGTCTATAGTTCCCCATTTTCTTTCTGCCTCCTTTCTTACATTTCCTACCTTCCAACCTTCAGGAACCGTTCCAGAATCTATAGAATTTTGGAAGATGATCACCAATGCATCAACTATCTCTACAGCCACCTCATTCAACACTCTGGGATGTAGATCATCAGGTCCAGGGGATTTATCAACTTTCAGTCCCATTAATTACAAATACTAATTTCTTTCAGTTTCTCATTCATGCTAGTCCCTTGGATCTTTAGTATTTCTAGGAGGATTTATAAAAATCTTCCTCCATGAAGCCAGGCAAAAAATATTTGTTTAATTTCTCTGCCATTTCCTTATTCCCCATTTATAAATTCCCCCGTCTCTACCTGTAATGGGCCCACATGTGTCTTTGCTAATCTTTTCCTTCTTACATACCAATAGAAGCTTTTACAGTCCATTTTTATGTTCCTCGCTAGTTTACTTTCATATTCTATTTTCTCTTTCTTTATCAGTTTCTTGGTCTTCCTTTGCTGAATTCTAAAATGCTCCCAATCCTCAGGGTTACTATTTTTTTGGCAACTCTCTAAGTCTCTTCCTTTGATCTAATACATTCTTTAACTTCTATTGTTAGCCATGGTTGGATCACCTTTCCTGCTGGGTTTTTGTGCCTCAAAGAAATGTAAATTTGTTGTAAACCGTGTATTAATTCTTTAAATGTGAGCCATTGCCTGTCTACCATCATACCCTTTAATCTAGTTTCCTAATCTACCACAGCCAACTTTCCCCTCATACCTTTGTAGTTTCCTTTGTTTAGATTTAAGACCCTAGTTTCAGATTGAACTACATCACTTTTAAACTTAAAGTAAAATTCTATCATATTGTGCTCACTCTTCCCTAAAGGCTCCTTTACAATGAGATTATTAATTAGCCTTTTCTCATTGCACAATTTCAGATCTAAAATAGCCATTTTATTTGTGCTGTTAATTCATCTACCTTGTTGCAAATGTTGCGTGCATTTAGATATAGTGCCTTTAATTCTGTCTTGTTATGATTTTCACAACATCTAGCCTTATCTGCTGGCATGCTCTTAAATTTGTACACTCTGTCCCTTCCTGCCACACTCAGATTATCAATTCCCTTATTGCTACCTTGCTCTCTTGCCTTCTCCTCTTAAATTATCACATCGTCCTTCACTTGATCCCTCGCCCTTAGTATTTAGTTTAAAGCCCTCTCTACCCCTCTAGTTATACGACTCACCAGAACACTGGTCCCAGCATGGTTCAGGCGAAGACCGTCCCAACAGTACAGCTCCCACTTTCCCCAGTACTGGTGCCAGTGCCCAAAAGCTATTTCTCCCACACCAATCTTTAAGCCAAGCTTTAACTCTCTAATCTCATTTACAGACTAGATACTTTAAAGTGATGACAGTGGGAAATGGAGGAGGCTGATATTGACAGCCTGGAAATCAGCAAGAGTCAAATTGGCAGCGATGAGGGAGTGTAGAGTGTGCATCTGTTCCCCACTTTCTCTCCCGCCTCCCTCCCACTGTCCCGAGCAGACGCTCTGTTCCCCCCCCTGGGGGGAAGGGGGAGAGAGAGGGCAGAGAATTCCACTGCCTTCAGACACTGACTGCTCAAGGTTGGGAGCCAAGCAGGGCCTCTCAGCAGCAATTCAACCTGCCTCCTTGGATGGCAGCCAAGGACAGAATATGGCGCACTGGGGAATCTGGTCTATCGAAGAGACTTGCCGGCAGTTTATTGAATTAGCCAGAAGAGTACAGTTTTGCAAGCTTTTTAACTGCGGAAACTCACAGGGAATAAAACCAAGAGGCAATGAACGCTCATTACTTTGATACTAGTCTCACGTCTGCAAACGTGACATGAAATCGTGTGACATTGATCACAAGTCGTGGGAGTCAGTTGCCAGCATTCGCCAGAGCTGGCGGGCAGCCATAAAGACAGGGCTAAATTGTGGCGAGTCGAAGAGACTTAGTAGTTGGCAGGAAAAAAGACAGAGGCGCAAGGGGAGAGCCAACTGTGCAACAGCCCCAACAAACAAATTTCTCTGCAGCACCTGTGGAAGAGCCTGTCACTCCAGAATTGGCCTTTATAGCCACTCCAAGCGCTGCTTCACAAACCACTGACCACCTCCAGGCGCGTATCCATTGTCTCTCGAGATAAGGAGGCCCAAAAGAAAAGAAAGAAGTCTCACCAACAACAGTTCCTCAGTCTCCAAGAGCCCAAGTGCTGACAGGCAGTGAGTGACACCCAGCTATTCGACCATGGTGAGCATCACAGGCAGGCGGGAACATTTCAGTAGTGGGTGGGTGGGCGATTCAGTTTCTGGTGGGTGGGTGCTGGAAGCAATTGATGACACACCCTGGTCGATGTTCAATCGGAAAAATCCCCATGGGAATTCCCACCAGCCGTCCCTAATTTGGGTGAAGGAGGTACCAACTCCCCAACACCCCTCACCACTGCTTCCAGCATTTCAACATGGGAAATCATGGAAATCATTCATCTGTTTCTCTCACTGAGTCACAGAGTCTGGCATTACTGGAAATGCTGATTCAGGAGAGAGAGACGTGAAAACACTTACACCATCATCACTGCACCCCCACCATGAAAGAACAAACTTGCATTAATATAGCACCTTTCATGACCTTAGCACGTTTCAAAGTGCTTATCAACCACTGAAATACTGTCACTATTGTAGGAAACACAGCAGCTAATTTGCACACAGCAAGATCCCAAATATAGCAACATGATAACGACCAGATAATCTGTTTTGTTTTTATTGATGTCGGTTGAGGGACCCCCTGCTCTTCTTTGAAATAGTGGCCATGGGATCTTTTATGTCCACCAGAGAAGGCAAATGGATGCTCGGTTTATCATCCCATCCAAAAGACGGCACCGTCAACAGTGCAGCACTCCGTCAGTGTATAGCAAAGACCTACCTCAAACATTCAGGACCATTTTACACACAAGTGAACGACACTAGGAGTATCAGCCTGGTTTTATGCTCAAAGCTCTGGGCTGGGACTTGAACCTGAAACCTTCTGACTCAGAGGTGAGAGCTGCCTATTGAGTCACAGCTAACACTTGCTTTAACAGCCCAGAGTAACAAACTCAGCTAACCCTTTGAGTAGAAGGTTCATTTTCTCCAGCTGTTGCCTTTTTTCTCCACCGGTCCCTTGCACATTGAGTAAGATTCTTGTGTCTTCATATGATGCTATCTTGCATGGTACAAGAACAAAGAACATGCATTCATATAGTACCTTTCACATCCTCAGTACGTCCCCAAACCCTTTATAGATAATTAAGCGCTTTTTGAAGGGTAATCACTTGCTATGCAGGAGAACGTGGCAGTCGATTTGAACACAGCAAGATCCCACATACAACAAGATAAATGTTGGTCATATTGGTTGAGAAATGTATATTGGCCCAGGACACTGAGGAGAACTCCCGTAATCTTCTTCAGAATAGTGACCATGGGATCTTTTATATCCACCTGAGGGGGCAGATGGAGCCCGTTTTAACATCTCATCCAAAAGACAGCTTCCCTGACAGTGCAGCACACCCTCAGTACTGACCCTCCGACAATGCAGCACACCCAGGGGATGGGAACAATTGAAATGTGGAGCTTATTCAAGGAGCAGCTACTGCGTGTCCTTGATAAGTATGTACCTGTGAGGCAGGGAGGAAGTTGTCGAGCGAAGGAGCCGTGGTTTACTAAAGAAGTTGAAGCGATTGTCAAGAGGAAGAAGAAGGCTTATGTTAGGATGAGACGTGAAGGCTCAGTGAGGGCGCTTGAGAGTTACAAGCTAGCCAGGAAGGATCTAAAGGGAGAGCTAATAAGAGCAAGGAGAGGACACGAGAAGTCATTGGCGGATAGGATCAGGGAAAACCCTAAGGCTTTCTATAGGTATATCAGGAATAAAAGAATGACTAGAGTTAGATTAGGGCCAATCAAGGATAGTAGTGGGAAGTTGTGTGTGGAATCAGAGGTGATAGGGGAAGTGTTAAATTAATATTTTGCGTCAGTATTTACAGTAGAGAAAGAAAATGTTGTCGAGGAGAATACTGAGATTCAGGCTACTAGGCTAGATGGGATTGAGGTTCACAAGGAGGAGGTGTGAGCAATTTTGGAAAGTGTGAAAATAGATAAGTCCCCTGGGCCAGATGGGATTTATCCTAGGATTCTCTGGGAAGCTAGGGAGGAGATTGCTGAGCCTTTGTCCTTGATCTTTATGTCGTCATTGTCGACAAGAATAGTGCCGGAAGACTGGAGGATAGCAAATGTTGTCCCCTTGTTCAAGAAGGGGAGTAGAGACAGCCCTGGTAATTATAGACCTGTGAGCCTTACTTCGGTTGTGGGTAAAATGTTGGAAAAGGTTATAAGAGACAGGATTTACAATCATCTTGAAAAGAATAAGTTCATTAGCGATAGTCAGCACGGTTTTGTGACGGGTAGGTCGTGCCTCACAAACCTTATTGAGTTTTTCGAGAAGGTGACCAAACAGGTGGATGAGGGTAAAGCAGTGGATGTGGTGTATATGGATTTCAGTAAGGCGTTTGATAAGGTTCCCCACGGTAGGCTATTGCAGAAAATACGGAAGTATGGGGTTGAAGGTGATTTAGAGCTTTGGATCAGAAATTGGCTAGCTGGAAGAAGACAGAGGGTGGTGGTTGATGGCAAATGTTCATCCTGGAGTTTAGTTACTAGTGGTGTACCGCAAGGATCTGTTTTGGGGCCACTGCTGTTTGTCATTTTTATAAATGACCTGGAAGAGGGTGTAGAAGGGTGGGTTAGTAAATTTGCGGATGACACTAAGGTCGGTGGAGTTGTGGATAGTGCCGAAGGATGTTGTAGGGTACAGAGGGACATAGATAGGCTGCAGAGCTGGGCTGAGAGATAGCAAATGGAGTTTAATGTGGAAAAGTGTGAGGTGATTCACTTTGGAAGGAGTAACAGGAATGCAAAGTACTGGGCTAATGGGAAGATTCTTGGTAGTGTAGATGAACAGAGAAATCTTGGTGTCCAGGTGCATAAATCCCTGAAGGTTGCTACCCAGGTTAATAGGGCTGTTAGTAAGGCATATGGTGTGTTAGCTTTTATTAGTAGGGGGATCGAGTTTCGGAGCCACAAAGTCATGCTGCAGCTGTACAAAACTCTGGTGAGACCGCACCTGGAGTATTGCGTGCGGTTCTGGTCACCGCATTATAGGAAGGATGTGGAAGCTATGGAAAGAGTGCAGAGGAGATTTACTAGGATGTTGCCTGGTATGGAGGGAAGGTCTTATGAGGAAAGGCTGAGGGACTTGAGGTTGTTTTCGTTGGAGAGAAGGAGGAGGAGAGGTGACTTAATAGAGACATATAAGATAATCAGAGGGTTAGATAGGGTGGATAGTGAGAGTCTTTTTCCTCGGATGGTGATGGCAAACACGAGGGGACATAGCTTTAAGTTGAGGGGTGATAGATATAGGACAGATGTCAGAGGTAGTTTCTTTACTCAGAGAGTAGTAGGGGCGTGGAACGCCCTGCCTGCAGCAGTAGTAGACTCGCCAACTTTCAGGGCATTTAAGTGGTCATTGGATAGACATATGGATGAAAATAGAATAGTGTAGGTCAGATGGTTTCACAGGTCGGCGCAACATCGAGGGCCGAAGGGCCTGTACTGCGCTGTAATGTTCTAATTCTAATTCTAATTCTAACCCTTTGTACTGACCCTCCGACAGTGCAGCACACCCTCAGTACTGGCCCTCCGACAATGCAGCACACCCTCAGTACTGACCCTCCGACAATGCAGCACACACTCAGTACTGACCCTCCGACAATGCAGCACACCCTCTGTACTGACCCTCCGACAATGCAGCACACTCTCAGTACTGACCCTCCGAAAATGCAGCACACCTTCAGTACTGACCCTCCGACAGTGCAGCACACCCTCAGTACTGACCCTCCGACAATGCAGCACACCCTCAGTACTGACCCTCCGACAATGCAGCACACCCTCAGTACTGACCCTCCGACAATGCAGCACACCCTCAGTACTGACCCTCCGACAGTGCAGCACACCCTCAGTACTGACCCTCCGACAATGCAGCACACCCTCAGTACTGACCCTCCTACAATGCAGCACACCCTCAGTCCTGACCCTCCGACAATGCAGCACACCCTCAGTACTGACCCTCCGACAATGCAGCACACCCTCAGTTCAGACCCTCCGACAATGCAGCACACCCTCAGTACTGACCTTCCGACAATGCAGCACACCCTCAGTACTGACCCTCCGACAATGCAGCACACCCTCAGTTCGGACCCTCCGACAATGCAGCACACCCTCAGTACTGACCCTCCGACAATGCAGCACACCCTCAGTACTGACCCTCCGACAATGCAGCACACCCTCAGTTCGGACCCTCCGACAATGCAGCACACCCTCAGTACTGACCCTCCGACAGTGCAGCACACCCTCAGTACTGACCCTCCGACAGTGCAGCACACCCTCAGTACTGACCCTCCGACAGTGCAGCACACCCTCAGTACTGACCCTCCGACAATGCAGCACACCCTCAGTACTGACCCTCCGACAATGCAGCACACCCTCAGTACTGACCCTCCGACAGTGCAGCACACCCTCAGTACTGACCCTCCGACAATGCAGCACACCCTCAGTTCGGACCCTCCGACAATGCAGCACACCCTCAGTTCGGAACCTCCGACAATGCAGCACACCCTCAGTACTGACCCTCCGACAATGCAGCACACCCTCAGTACTGACCCTCCGACAATGCAGCACATCCTCAGTACTGACCCTCCGACAATGCAGCACACCCTCAGTACTGACCCTCCGACAGTGCAGCACACCCTCAGTACTGACCCTCCGACAATGCAGCACACCCTCAGTACTGACCCTCCGACAGTGCAGCACACCCTCAGTACTGACCCTCCGACAGTGCAGCACACCCTCAGTACTGACCCTCCGACAGTGCAGCACACCCTCAGTACTGACCCTCCGACAATGCAGCACACCCTCAGTACTGACCCTCCGACAGTGCAGCACACCCTCAGTACTGACCCTCCGACAATGCAGCACACCCTCAGTTCGGACCCTCCGACAATGCAGCACACCCTCAGTTCGGAACCTCCGACAATGCAGCACACCCTCAGTACTGACCCTCCGACAATGCAGCACACCCTCAGTACTGACCCTCCGACAATGCAGCACATCCTCAGTACTGACCCTCCGACAATGCAGCACACCCTCAGTACTGACCCTCCGACAGTGCAGCACACCCTCAGTACTGACCCTCCGACAATGCAGCACACCCTCAGTACTGACCCTCCGACAGTGCAGCACACCCTCAGTACTGACCCTCCGACAATGCAGCACACCCTCAGTACTGACCCTCTGACAGTGCAGCACTCCCTCAGTACTGACCCTCCGACAATGCAGCACACCCTCAGTACTGACCCTCCGACAGTGCAGCACACCCTCAGTACTGACCCTCCGACAGTGCAGCACACCCTCAGTACTGACCCTCCGACAATGCAGCACACCCTCAGTACTGACCCTCCGTCAATGCAGCACACCCTCAGTACTGACCCTCCGACAGTGCAGCACACGCTCAGTACTGACCCTCCGACAATGCAGAACACCCTCAGTACTGACCCTCCGACAATGTAGCACACCCTCAGTGCTGACCATCCGACAGTGCAGCACACCCTCAGTACTGACCCTCCGACAGTGCAGCACACCCTCAGTACTGACCCTCCGACAATGCAGCACACCCTCAGTACTGACCCTCCGACAGTGCAGCACACCCTCAGTACTGACCCTCCGACAATGCAGCACACCCTCAGTACTGACCCTCCGACAATGCAGCACACCCTCAGTACTGACCCTCCGACAGTGCAGCACACCCTCAGTACTGACCCTCCGACAATGCAGCACACCCTCAGTACTGACCCTCCGACAGTGCAGCACACCCTCAGTACTGACCCTCCGACAATGCAGCACACCCTCAGTACTGACCCTCCGACAATGCAGCACACCCTCAGTACTGACCCTCCGACAGTGCAGCACACCCTCAGTACCTGACCCTCCGACAATGTAGCACACCCTCAGTGCTGACCCTCCAACAGTGCAGCACACCCTCAGTACTGACCCTCCGACAATGCAGCACACCCTCAGTACTGACCCTCCGACAGTGCAGCACACCCTCAGTACTGACCCTCCGACAATGCAGCACACCCTCAGTACTGACCCTCCGACAGTGCAGCACACCCTCAGTACTGACCCTCCGACAATGCAGCACACCCTCAGTACTGACCCTCCGACAATGCAGCACACCCTCAGTACTGACCCTCCGACAGTGCAGCACACCCTCAGTACTGACCCTCCGACAATGCAGCACACCTTCAGTACTGACCCTCCGACAGTGCAGCACACCCTCAGTACTGACCCTCCGACAGTGCAGCACACCCTCAGTACTGACCCTCCGACAGTGCAGCACACCCTCAGTACTGCATTGGGAGTATCAGCCTGCATTAAGGGCGCAAGGAGGTTTTGGCGAATCTTTATAAAACACTGGTTTGACCTCAACTGGAGCATTGAGTCCAATTTCCAGCCCAACACTTTTGGAAGGATGTGAAGGCATTCGAGAGGGTGCAAAGGAAATTTACGAGAGTTGTTTCAGGGATGAAGTCTTCAGTTCCGGGAATAGATTCGAGAAGTTGTCCTTAGAGAAGAGAAGGCTGAGAGGAGATTTGATCAAGGTATTCAAAATCATGAGGGATCTGGACAGAGTAGATAGAGAGAAACCGTTCCTACTGGCAGAAGGGTCGAGAACCAGAGGACACCGATTTAAGGTGAATGGCAAAAAGTTGACATGAGAAAAATCTTTTTCACGCAGCGAGTGGTTGGGATCTGGAAGGCTCCGCCTGAGAGTGTGGTGGAGGCAGATTCAATCGAGGCTTTCAAAAGGGAATTGGATAATTATCTGAATAGAAAAGATTTGCAGGGCTATGGGGAAAAGGCGGGGGAGTGGGACTAGCTTTTACCCAGAGCCAGCATGGACAGGACCGGCTGAATGGCCTCGCTCTGTGCTACAACTATTCTGTGAGTCTC
Organism: Heterodontus francisci; assembly: GCF_036365525.1. Taxonomy (NCBI): domain Eukaryota; kingdom Metazoa; phylum Chordata; class Chondrichthyes; order Heterodontiformes; family Heterodontidae; genus Heterodontus; species Heterodontus francisci. Next base: position 11,754,643 of record NC_090377.1, read on the forward strand.
TGGTGTAGAGCTTGAAGCTACCACCTTGCAACTGGGAAGCAATGGAGCGATATCTTGGAACAATACAGCACAGGAACTGCAACCCTTCTTCCTGGTCTCTTAATTTGGCATTTCAGTGACCACCTACATTCACCCCTCCCCGACCACCCTGTGCTCTCAGCGGGTGAAGATTCAGCCATTGTTGACTCCACAACGAAGATTCAAACTCATAAAAGACAAATTTTGGGCTAATAATCAGGGTTCGTCACATATGGGATGAACTCGCTGATAGATTATTGGAGATGCAGATTGTGGAGTCATTCGAAGACCATTTGGATGCTATAACTGGGACACTACAACATTCATCAAAATCAGGGTAGAGTTCTACAAGGGATCAGTAAGAGCCACCGTACCATCTGTTCCTAGTATCTCTGCTGTTTGGCTTTGTTACAGATACAGTTGGTCGCATCCCCTCTGAGTCAGGATGTTGCAGATTCAAGAAAACTGACCACATAATCCAGACTAACACTCCAGTGCAGCACTGAGGCAGTGCAGCACTGCCAAAGGTGCTGTCTCTCGGATAGGAGGTTAAACCGAGGCCCCGTCTGCCCTCTCAGGTGGCTGGAAAAGATCCCATGGCCATTATTTCGAAGAAGTGCAGGGGAGTCTCTCCCTGGTGTCCTCGCCAATATTCATCCCTCAATCAACATCACTAAAAATCACATTATTGGTCATTATCACATTGCTGTTTGTGGGAGCTTGCTGTGCACAAATTGACTGCTGAGTTTTCTGAAACAGTGACTACACTTCAGAAACCATATTTCATTGGCTATGAAGTACTTTGTGATGGCCTGAGGTGTGAAAGGCACTATAGAACTGTACAGCTCGTCTTTCAATTTACTTGGTTTGGTGATAAGAAGCATGTCACATGACTAAGGTACTAACTGAGAAGATGGTAAGAGAACATTCTTTGAAACATAATTATTTTGTTTTTCTGTGAAGTTGGTTCGGGTGTAGTTATTGGGGAGAACTCCCCTGCTCTTCGTCAAAATTGTAACTGTTAGATCCTTTACATTCACATGAGAGGGCAGACGGGCGCCTCATCCAAAAGACAGCACCTCTGACAGTGCAGCTTTCCCTCAGTACTGCACTGGGAGTATCAGCCTAGATTCTGGAGTGAGCCTTGAACCCACAACCTTCTGATTCAGAGGGGAGAGCACTAGCAACTGCTAATGTCTTACCACCCTGCAATTAGCCTCAGGCAATGAGAGAGGGGAAAGTACATCATCCCAGGATCCAGACCCTTTCTCATTCAACTGGAAATTCCCAATGAGGACACCCACCCACCTCGTGAGCAGCGAACCTGGTAATGGGAGAATTGGTGCCACATATGCCCAGAGGGAAAATACTCCCTGACCAGGAACCAAACCCACACAGAGATGGGAGGAAGACAACAGGAGAGAGATTCAATGTGTTGAGCTTTGTTTTTTAACATGATACAGGGAGGAAAGTGAGGAGGCGCAAAATCATGAAAAACAAACCCCTACCTCAGTCGGTGCCTTTCAGAGTGACACAGCGGTCCAACTGTCAAAGAAGGGGCAATGAACAGCTCGGGGAGCGATGGATGGAGACAGTGCAAAGGAATCAAAGGGTATTCAGCTCTAGGGATTCCCCTGTCCCCCACTCTTACCCTCCCTCTCTCCCACACACACACATACAGATAACATTCTCCATTATCATTATATTGCATTAATCTCTCATTCCCTCTGTCCTGCACATCCTTTCTCTCCCTCTCTTCCTTTTCCACACTCTCTCTCTCTCAAAACGCAGATACCTTTCCCATCTTTTCAACATTATTTTAATCAGTTACAATGAAAAAGCAATGATTTCGTCAATCCCATTGAACCGAACAATAGGACGATTGGCACTGTGCGTTTTGGAGACAGAATAATAAGTAGAACAATGAGCCTAAAACAAGATTTGCACTGCATTTAAACTAAAACCTCTTTTGTTTTTTCTGCCCTCGGTCCGTTCTGATTCAGATTTGAAGAGCAGTCAGCACACGACTCTCTTTGCAACTCCTTTCCGCTGCCGTTGTCTCTCTTTCTCTCCCCACACCCACTCCCTCCCCACCAACACTCGCTGTCAAACCTTCACCCTCTGAGCGTTAGCTGAAAACAAAAGCTGGCCGATTGTATTGTGAGCGGCAAGGCATCGTCAGAATACAGAGAAAAGAAAACTGAACCCTGATTTCCATCACCTTGCATCTACTCCCCTGCTTGTTACAGTGGCTCTCACTGTAGCCAGCCCCTCAGAACATTAATAACATTACAAAAACAATTGTCGGTCGATACTTCATTGCACCACATGACTGATTTGACATCGGGTGTCCCAGCTGGCACCCAAGCTTTGTGGAATAGGGTATGCAAAGTACAGAGCCAGCCCTATCCCTTACCCCTTGCTCCCCCCATTCAAAGACCCCCAGGGTTTCCAAATCTGATGATTTTTCCTATCACACTGAGGCAGAGCATTGAAGAGGTACCCACCAGTATTCACACTCCATGCAGCTCCTTCTGTCTCCTGGATGGGAGGCCAGTCCCTTTACCTCTTGGTTGTGGAGTGTTCACGTTGTCTAATGTTGCTATATCTCCATTCCGCTCCAACTTCCCTTCTGCAGCCCCAGCACTGGGGGAATTGTCCCGTTGCTTCCTCAGTAGCCCAGTGCTTTGTTTCTCACTGTGATGCACTCAGAGATCATTCCCTTTCCTATCCAACCTGCACTCAGCACTGCCCTCCTCATTCCTCCATTCTTCCTGACAGTCTCTCATCCCTCTGCTCTGAGGCTAGGCTTCCATCACACAAACAACAGAAAAAAAAACCTCAACAGGACCAAACATTGGGACATTACCTCACTCTCACAGACCCTACCAACTAGCTGAAGGAGCAGAGAGAGAGGGGGAGTCCCCGTGACTGAGTTGCTTCACGCCACGTCCTAATCTCCCAGTAAACACCCCTCACCTTCCTTTACCTTTGTCTGTACCCTGTCAGAAACTGGCTTCCGGGGGGGGTGGGGGTGAAATAAGACAACAGCAACAGCCTCCACGCGTGTGCCTAAAGGAAACCCTTTTCTTCACAACCACCCCTCTGTCTGTAATGCAATTCATTACGCCTCCTTTTATGTTTTAAATGACCCACTCCAGTGCTGAGACTCTCTCAGTGGCAGACACAAGGCATTAACCATTGCAGTGCTGAATGCCTCTCAGTAACAATGTCAGCGCTCCTGCCCCCTTCCAAATATGGCTATCAGCTGTAAAAAAAATTATAATCAACAGGCATGAATTCAGGGGGGGTAAAAAAAAACACATATTGATTTGCAGCCTTCATTTTCCATCGTTGTTTGATGCAGCATTTTGTCAAATATCCGATATCTGATCAGAAAAGGTGGCTGGGCTTTCACACAAAGAACTTGCATTTCTATAGCACCTTTCACAGCCTCAGGACATCCCAAAGCGCTTTACAGCCAATGAAGTCTTTATTTTTGCAGTGCGGTCACTGTTGTAACGCAGGAAACGCGGCAGCCAATTTGCGCACAGCAAGCTCCCACAAACAGCTGAGTGATAAAGACCAGATAATGTTTATTTTTGTGCGATGTTGGTTGAGCGATAAATATTGGCCCCAGGACACCAGGGGAGAACTCCCCAGCTCTTCTTCGAAATTGTGGGATCTTTAACATCCACCTGAGAGGGCAGGCGGGGCCTCGATTTAACATCTCATCTGCAAGACGACACCTCTGACAGTGCAGCACTCCCTCAGTACTGCCCTGGAAGTGTCGGCCTGGATTATGTATGCAAGTCTCTGACGTGGGACTTGAGCCCACGACCTTCCCGCTAGCGACAACAAGTGAAGCAAATTTAACCAGAGTGGGGGGTGGGGGGGAGCACTGTCTCCATGAGCAGTGTTTTCTGGGACAACTGATCACCAGGCACATTCCAATAAAGGGTTAAAAAGACATTCGATTTTAATCTTAGCTCATAAACAAATGGATCTAAATTATACTTTCTGGAGCCTAAAGTCTGCAAGCAGTTATAAAGCACAACTCTAGAGTCTGATGTATAAAACACATTCATGGAGTCATTACCAATAATAACAAAGGAGACAATGGGAGCTCTCTGTGCAAAAAAAAAGGAAGTAGAGAGAAAGCAGGGAATTATAGACCAGTCAGCCTGACGTCGGTAGTGGGGGAAATTCTCGAGTCCATTATCAAAGATTTTATAGCAGAGCACTTAGAGAACAGTGGTAGAATCGGACAGAGTCAGCATGGATTTACGAAAGGGAAATCATGCTTGACAAATCTACTAGAATTCTTCGAGGATGCAACTAGTAGAGTTGATGAGGGGGAGCCAGTGGATGTAGTTTATTTAGACTTTCAGAAGGCTTTCGACAAAGTCTCACATAAGATATTAGCATGTAAAATTTAAGCGCATGGGATTGGTGGTAGTGTATTACGATGGATAGAAAATTGGTTGGCAGACAGGAAACAAAGAGTAGGGATAAATGGGTCTTTTTCCGAATGGCAGGCAGTGACTAGTGGGGTACTGCAGGGATCGGTGCTAGGACCCCAGCTAGTCACAATATACATTAATGATTTAGATGAAGGAACTAAATGTAATATGGGTGGGAGGGTGAGTTGTGAGGAGGATGAAGAGAGGCTTCAGGGTGATTTGGACAAGTTGAGTGAGTGGGCTAATGCATGGCAGATGCAGTATAATGTGGATAAATGTGAGGTTATCCACTTTGGTAGCAAAAACAGGAAGGCAGATTATTATCTGAACGGCTATAAACTGAGAGAGGGGAATATGCAGCGAGACCTGGGTGTTCTCGTACACCAGTCGCTGAAGGTAAGCATGCAGGTGCAACAGGCGGTAAAAAAGGCAAATGGTATGTTGGCCTTCATAGCGAGAGGATTCGAGTACAGGAGCAGGGATGTCTTGCTGCAATTATACAGGGCCTTGGTGAGGCCACACCTGGAATATTGTGTGCAGTTATGGTCTCCTTATCTGAGGAAGGATGTTCTTGCTGTAGAGGGAGTGCAGCGAAGGTTTACCAGACTGATTCCTGGGATGGTGGGACTGACGTATGAGGAGAGATTGAGTAGGTTAGGATTATATTCGCTGGAGTTCAGAAGAGTGAGGGGGGATCTCATAGAAACCTATAAAATTCTAACAGGACTTGACAGGGTAGATGCAGGAAGGATGTTCCCGATGGTGGGGGATTCCAGAACCAGGGGTCACAGTCTAAGGATACGGGGTAAACCATTCAGGACTGAGATGAGGAGAAATTTCTTCACCCAGAGAGTGGTGAGCCTGTGGAATTCGCTACCACAGAAAGCAGTTGAGGCCAAAGCATTGTATGTTTTCAAGAAGGAGTTAGATATAGCTCTTGGGTCTAAAGGGATCAAAGGGTATAGGGGGGAAAGCGGAAACAGGTTACTGAGTTGGATGATCAGCCATGATCATAATGAATGGCGGAGCAGGCTCGAAGGGCCGAATGGCCTACTCCTGCTCCTATTTTCTATGTTTCTAAATCCAAACAGTTGATCAAAGTGCCTGTTTTAGCAGCTCCAGGGAACATTGCTGAATATATTTGCATTGTCGGGCAGTTCCACCAGGCGAGTGATCGAGGGAGGGATTGGGTTCCTGTTGAGAGGCCGGTTTTAAACCTGTGAGAGAGGGAGAGAGAGAGAGAAGCCAGGGAGGGGGTGGGGGATAGGGGGAGAAGGAGAAAGAGGAGAGACAGAATAGGACTGACTGGGCGAAAGGGAGATAGAGAAAGGAATTGAGAGGGGAAGGTAGGAGGAGCGAGAGGAGAGAAAGGAGAGAGTGAGAATGAAGAGAGAGCAAGAGAGATCTGAGTGAGGCAATAGACTGAGCAGAGGGTTACCGAGGAGTGGGGGGGGGAGGGTTGCTAGAATTGGCTTTCCTGCTTGGAGGGGGTGGAATATGGCTGGGATTCTACCACTCAATACCATCCAAAGGGAGACCTTCCCTGTCTTTTCCTGGAAGGTTGTTTCCAAGAGTTGAGCTACGTGCAGTCATCTTTTTTCTCACAAGAGCTGTTGCCCCCCATACAATCTCCAACATCAGACTAACGGTGACTTAGTAAGCTTGAGGCTAAGCTGTGGCTCAGTGCATAGCTCTCCCATCTCTGAGACAGAAGGTTGGGTGGTTAAGTCCCACCCCAGTCTAGGCTACCACGCCAGTGTCAGTACTGAGAGAGTGCCACATGGTTGGAGGTGCCATCTTTCAGATGAGATGTTAAACTGAGGCCCCATCTGCCCACTCCGATGGATGTAAGAGATCCCGTGGCACTATTTGAAGAAGAGTAGGGAGACCTCCCTGGTGTCCTGGCCAATCAGTGAAAAGATTGTTTGGTCATTGCTGTTTGTGGGAGCTTGCTGTGCACAAATTGGCTGCTGCATCTCCTTCAGTACAACATTTTAAAAGTACTTAATTGGCTGCATTGCTTTGTGATGTCCTAGGGTATGATAGAAAGGCAAGTCTTTGTTAGTTCAGAGACAGTACTGAATCACTGTCTGAGATAGTTTCTTTCTGTGACCTAGTTTCCTGACCACTGCAGTTAAGCCAGTGAATAGCAGTCATTAGTGTAAAGTCCTACACGTCTTCAATAACCTTGGCAGGTCTGGGAATAAAGAATTCTTTGTGCCGATTGGCAACATCTCCCAGTCAGTGCTGTTCGCTGCTCCGACTCTGGTTTCCATCCACCAATATCCCCCTCTCCACCCCAACATCTCTCTCTCCACCCCAATATCCCCCTCTCTCCCTACCCCAATATCCCCCTCTCCTCCCCAACAACCCTCTCTCCACCCCAATATCCCCCTCCCTCAACCCCAATATCCCCCTCTCTCTCCAGCCAAATATCCCCCTCTCCTCCCCATCTCTCTCTCCACCCCAATATCCCCCTCTCTCCCCACCCCAATATCCCCCTCTCCTCCCCAACAACCCTCTCTCCACCCCAATATCCCCCTCCCTCAACCCCAATATCCCCCTCTCTCTCCAGCCAAATATCCCCCTCTCCTCCCCATCTCTCTCTCCACCCCAATATCCCCCTTCCTCCACCCCAATATCCATCTCCCTCTCAATCCCAATATCCCTCTCTGTCTCATCCCCAACATCTCTCTCTCCACCCAAAATCCTCCTCTCCATCCAATATCCCCCAATCATAGAATCATCGAATGGTTACAGCACAGAAGGAAGCCATTCGGCCCATTGTGCCCATGCTGGCTCTCTACAAGAGCAACTCACCTGGTCCCACTCCTTCGCCTTTTCCCCTGCAAATGTTTTCTCCCAAAAATCCCCCTCTCCATCCAATAACCGCGCACCCCCCCCCTTCTCCACAATATTCCAATTTCTCCCCCCCCCCCCACATATTCTCTCTGATCATTCATACAGCATCTAACGTTCACACGGCCGGTATCAATCCACTATCCAGATGGAGCAAAACATGGGACGTGTGCAGCATTTAAAATCCAACACCTCAGCGCTGTCCCGACAGCAGAGGTCCCTGCCTCCAACCTCACTGGAAGACACCGGACAGTGCTCAGCCGAATCCACACAGGACATGGACAACGCTCCATAAATCGAAGATGAGGGACAGCCCGAAGTGCAACTGAGGCCATGAATCTCAGATCATGGAACAGATGACAGCAACCTGCCCAACAAGATCTATTGTAGGAGGCATCTCATTTCTCCACTCACTATCTCAGGAGGCCATCGAATAGATTGTAAATCTAGATATCCAGACATCCTGGAATAAGCTTTTCCCCTCATACAAAAGTAGTCCCCACTCAATATCCTTCTCTCTTGCCCATATCTCCCTCTCCTCCAGAATGTTCTTCTCCCCTTCCTTCTCTTTGCTCTGGGATGCTTGTGTGTGGGAAGGCATTGTAGAAATTCAAAATCGTATGTGGCTTAAGTTACATCACAAGACCAACTATAGAGAACCTAGGCAGTAGATTGGGTTAGACACTGGCCTTGCACATCTGGGACCTGGGCTTAAATCTAGCCTGGGAGTGATGGGGTGAAAGGTGATCTCTGTCTGCTAAATGTAAGGATTCTATCTGAAGTGAGTTTGCTCAGTCTCAGCCCAGATGCCAGCTGGCATGAGCTTATGGCACTAAACTGGCAGCAATTGGTAATTTCACTCAGGGAGAGCCCTGATTGGATGATGAGGGAATCAGAGAGAAAGACCACACTGAATTTGAAGCTGAGGCAGATTGGGGAGAATACAAGGACTGTTACCCTTCAGCAATTCTACATCTGCCTTGGGATATCTTCACGCTCACAACAGCTGTGAGAAATGGGCAGAAATCTAAGCCCTGATGTTAACTGGAGCATGAATTGGGCAGGGGGCAAGCCCTTATGCTATCGCTTGATGCCATTTTAACTTCTGGGCATCAATTATCACAAGAAGGGCACAGAATTGGGCAGCTCACCCACATGACCTGGGTAACATTCCAGTATGTTGCCCAAATCTACTTAAAGCAGTGATGGCAAAGGTTGTGGGTTCAAGTCCCACTTCTGAGACTTGAGCACGTAATTTAGACCGGCACTTCCAATGCAGTACTAAGAGAGTGCTGCACTGTCATAGGTGCCAACTGTTGGCCCTCTCAGGTGGATGTTAAAGATCCCAGGAAACTATTTTGAAGAAGAGCTGGGGAGTTTCTCCCCCGCTGTCCTGTCCAATATTTATCCCTCAATTAACAGCACTAAAAACTGATGATCTGGGTCATTCATCACATTGCTGTTTTTGGGAGCTTGCTGTGCACAATTTGACTGCCAAGTTTCCTTCAGGGACAAAGTTAACAGTCATTTGGACAAATGTGGATTAATTAAGGAAAGCCAGCATGGATTTGTTCAGGGCAAATCATGTTTAACTAACTTGATTGAATTAATTTGATGCGGTAACAGAGAGGGTTGATCAGGGTAATGTGGTTTATCTGGTGTACAAGGACTTCCAAAAGGCATTTGATAAAGTGCCACATAACAGGCTTGTCAGCAAAATTAAAACTCATGGAATAAAAGGGACAGTGGCAGCATGGGTATGAAGTTGGCTGAGTGACAGGAAACAGAGTGCAGTGGGAAATGGTTCTTTTACAGACTGGAGGAAGATCTCTAGTGGGGTTCCCCAGGGGTCAGTACTAGGACCGCTGCTTTTCTTGATCTACATTAATGAGCGAAACTTGGGTGTGCAGGGCTCAATTTAAACATTTTCAGATGACACAAATCTTGGAAGTATTGTGAACTGAGAGGAAACATAGAAACTTAGAAAATGGGAGCAGGAGTAGGCCATTCGGCCCTTCGAGTCTGCTCCGCCATTCATTATGATCATGGCTGATCATCCAAATCAGTAACCTGTTCCCGCTTTCGCCCCATACCTTTTGATCCCTTTAGACCCAAGAGCTATATCTAACTCCTTTCTTGAAAACATACAATGTTCTGGCCTCAACTGCTTTCTGTGGTAGCAAATTCCACAGGTTCACCACTCTCTGGGTGAAGAAATTTCTCCTCATCTCAGTCCTGAAAGGTTTACCCCGTATCCTTAGACTATGACCCCTGTTCTGGACTCCCCCACCATCGGGAACATCCTTCCTGCATCTACCCTGTCAAGTCCTGTTAGAATTTTATAGGTTTCTATGAGATCCCCCCTCACTCTTCTGAACTCCAGCGAATATAATCCTAACCGAGTCAATCTCTCCTTATACGTCAGTCCCACCATCCCAGGAATCGCTTCCTCAGATAAGGAGCCCAAAACTGCACACAATATTCCAGGTGTGGCCTCACCAAGGTCCTCTTTAATATATCCAGCAAGACATCCCTGCTCCTGTACTCGAATCCTCTCACTATGAAGGCCAACATACCATTTGCTTTTTTTAGCGCCTGTTGCACCTGCATGCTTACCTTCAGCGACTGGTGTACGAGAACACCCAGGTCTCGCTGCATATTCCCCTCTCTCAGTTTATAGCCGTTCAGATAATAATCTGCCTTCCTGTTTTTGCTACCAAAGTGGATAACCTCACATTTATCCACATTATACTGCATCTGCCAGGAGGATAATGATAGCCTTCAAGAGGGCATAGACAGGCTGGTGAAATGGGCAGACAAGCGGCAGATGAATTTTAAAGCAAAGAAATGTGAAGTGATACATTTTGGTAAGGAGAAGGAGGAGAGGCAATATAAAATAAAAGGTACAATTCTAAAGGGGGTGAGGAGCAGAGGAATCTAGGGGTATATGTGCACAAATCATTGAAGGTAACAGGGCAGGTTGAAAGTGGTTAATAAGCCAGGTGGGATCCTGGGCTTTATGAACAGAGGCACAGAGTGCAAAAGCAAGGAAAGTATGGTGAACCTTCATAAAACACTGGTTCAGTCTCAAATGGAGTATTGTGTCCAATTCTGGGCACCACACTTTAGGAAGGATGTGAAGACGTTCGAGAGGGTGCAGAAAAAAATTACGAGAATGGTTCCAGGGATGAAGGACTTCAGTTATGTGGATAGATTGGAAATGCTGGGGTTGTTCTCCTTAGAGAAGAGAAGGTTGAGAGAGGATTTGATGGAGGTGTTCAAAATCATGAGGGGTCTGGACAGAGTAGATAGAGAGAAACTGTTCCCATTGGAGGAAGGGTTGAGAACCAGAGAACACTGGTTTAAATTAATTGGTAAAAGAATCAAAGCTAACATGAGGAAAAGCCTTTTTTGCACAGTGAGTGGTTGGGATCTGGAATGCACTGCCTCAGAGTGTGATCGAGGCAGATTCAATTATGGCTTTCAAAAGGGGATTGGATAATTATCTGAAGGGAAAAAAGTTGCAGGGCCAATGGGAAAGGGCAGGGGGGATGGGAGTAGCTAAGTTGCTTTTTTCAGAGAGCTGGCATGGAAATGACGGGCCGAATGGCCTAATTTTGTGCTGTATTCATTCAATGATTCTATGATTAAAACAGTGACTTCAAAAAGTACTGAATTGGCTGTGTAGACCTTTGAAAAGGAGCTATGGAAAAGTGAGTCTGACTTTCAATTGCTCAGCATTGAGCTCGCAACGATCTCGCTCTCCGGCTTCTCAGTATAATGTTACCTACAGCGTGAAAATGTGCAGCTTCTTCAGGAAAGGAAAGGGTGAATGGTATTTCCAACGCACTTATCCCAGCTGATTCACATTACACAAGCCCCTCGTACATTCCAGTCTGCAAACAAAATTGAATTATTTTTGATTATCTTATGAAACATTCTCCCTTGGTGGTTTCTCATCATGCATCATGTCTTGTGATTACAAATTTGTTGTTGCTCCCGTGCCCAGAGTTAGAGAATTGTGCAGCACAGAAAGAAGGCATTCGGCCCATCGTGCCTGTGCTGGCTCTTAGTAAGAGCTATCCAATTAGTCCCACTCTCCAGCTCTTTCCTTGGAGCCATACAAATATTTTCCTTTACAAGTACATATGCAATTAAAGTTACGATTGAATCTGCTTCCACCGCCCTTTCAGGCAGCGCATTCCAGATCACAACAACTCACTGTGTAAAAATATTTCTCCTCCATCTCCCCCTCTGTTTTTTTTGCCAATTATCTTAATTCTCTGTCCTCTGGTCACCAACAACCCACCCTCTCCAGTGAAAACAGTTTCTCCTCATTTACTCCATCAAAACCCTTCATAATTTTGAACATCTCTATCAAATCTCCCCTTAACCTTCTCTACTCTAAGGAGAACAATCCCAGCTTCTCCAGTCTCTCCACATAGCTGTATTCTCTCATCCCTGGTACCATTCCAGTAAATCTCCTCCGCACCCTCTCCAAGGCCTTGCTAAAAGTGTGATGACCAGAATTGAACACAATTTCTAGCTAGGCCTAACTTTTCTAAAGGTTTTGTACAACTTCCTTGCTTCTGTACGCTATGCCTCGATTAATAAAGTCCAGGATCTCATATGCTTTCTTAACAGCCTTTCTTAACTTGTCCTGCCACCTTTTTTTTTATTATTCATTCATGGGATGTGGGCGTCACTGGCTAGGACAGCATTTATTGCCCATCCCGAATTGCCCTTGAGAAGGTGGTGGTGAACTGCCTTCTTGAACCGCTGCAGTCCATTTGGGGTAGGTACACCCACAGTGCTGTTAGGAAGGGAGTTCCAGGATTTTGACCCAGCGACAGTGAAGGAACGGCGATATAGTTCCAAGTCAGGATGGTGTGTGACTTGGAGGGAAACTTGCAGGTGGTGGCGTTCCCATGTATTTGCTGCCCTTGTCCTTCTTGTTGGTAGAGGTCACGGGTTTGGAAGGTGCTGTCGAAGGAGCCTTGGTGCATTGCTGCAGTGCATCTTGTAGATGGTACACACTGCTACCACTGTGTGTCGGAGGTGGAGGGAGTGAATGTTTGTAGACCTTCAAAGATTTGTCTACATACACCAAGCCACTTTAAAATTAGATAATTTAGTTTATATTGCCTCTCCTCATTCTTCCTACTAAAATGCATTGTTTTGTACTTCTCTGTAATTAATGTGGCACATTCACAAAGAATCTGTTCTTAAAAGAAATGAAAAACTTGCATTTATTTATCAAGAAGTCCCAAAGTGCTTCAGTTGATAGTTTTTTGTTGGGTCAGGGTATTAAGAGATAAGAAACCAAGGCGGGTGGATGGAGTTAAGATAGAGATGAACCATGATCTCATTGAATGACAGCACAGTCTGGAGGGGATAAATGGCCTCCTCCTGTTACTGTGTGATGAGGTGATATATAAAAGAGAGCACTTTCAGTGTTATCATTCTTTCTGGCAAACACCAAAACCTCATGATTTCCTGACAGATATCTCTAGGGCAAGAGGAGGTTACAGAGATCAGGAGGGGCTGAGGCCGAGGAGGGATTTGAAAACAAGGATGAAAATTTTAAAATCAATGCATTGATTGGCCAGGAGCCAGCGGTCAGGGAGCAGAGGGTATGAGAGGGGAAGGGGGCTTGGTGCAAGTTAAGACAAAGGCAGCAGAGTTTTGGATGGTCTCAGGTTTATGGAGGGTAGAATGTGGGAGGCCAGCCAGGAGTGTGGCGGAATAGTCAAATCTGGAGGTGGAAGTAGGTGGTCCTAGTGAAAGTGTGGATATGTGGTCAGAAGCTCATCTCTAAAGAAACAATTTAGCATTTTTATAGCACCTCTGCTCACCATTCCATTAGATGGTGGGAAATTAAGCATCTTTTTAGAATTATAGGATGACACAACAGAGAAGGAGGCCATTTGGCCCATCACGCTTCTGCTGGTTCTTTGAAACAGCTATCCACTTCCACTTCCCCTGCTCTTTCCTCATAGCCCTGCAAATGTTTTCTGTTTAAATATGTATCCAATATCCTTTTGAAAGTTACGATTGAATCTGCTTCAGCACCCTTTGAGGCAGCGCATTCCAGATCACAAAAACTCACTGCGTTAAACAAAAATTCCCCTCGTCTTTCTCCTCTGGTTCTTTTGCCAATTATCTTCAATCTGTGTGCTTTATATTTGAACAACGTGACTCATCTGCAAGATAAAACTCACATCGCCCCCATCTTCTATTTTTATCCTCCATTAGCTGCAGGCTTGTGTACATTTGCCAGGTATTTAGCAGCACTGACTAATCAGTAGCTGGGAAGGAGAGTTAGAAACTGCTAAAAGCTCAGCAAAATATTGACCTCTTGCGAGCAGAAATTATTAAATTATTGAGCTGCTAAGGAAATAGTCATGATTTAGTCATCAGCTAATGTAAAGCATTCACTCTCTCAAGACTTCAGCAAAGGGAGGTCAACTTGACAATGGCAAAACACGCACGTGGCACAAGGGCATTCACATGCGTAATTAAAGGTTCGCAGCCAATTTGCGCACAGCAAGCTCCCACAAACTGCCATTTGATAATCTGTTTCAGTGATGTTGGTTGAGAGATAAATGTTGGGAAGAACTTCCCTACTCCTTGAAATAGTGGCCATGGGATCTTTTACTTCCACCTGAGAGGGCAGACGGGACCTCATTTTAACATCTCATCCCAAAGATGGCACCTCTGACAGTGCAGCATGTAATGCACGGGGAGTGTGAGTGTGGAATTTGTGCTAATGTCTGTGGAGTGTTGCTTGACTTCTTGTTCTATTCCAGAAAGCCAGTTGGTAAAGGATAGAACTGGAGCCAATCTTTACACACTTTTATATTTATTTACAGAGTTACACCTTACAAGCATACACCTCCTAGCCCAGCAAGCAGAATTTTACTCTGTGTCTATTTATAGGGGCTCAAGTGAATCCCTAGTTAATGCCCACTATCTGCATACAATTAAACACAATTAATAGACAATTAGCACTTCTGATGCGGAAGTGAGAGTGCTGCCTAATGAGCCATGACTAACAGCATGGTGTAGCCATAGCATAGCCGGTAGCATGGTAATAATGTTACTGGACTAGTAATCCAGAGGTCCAGACTAATGCTCTGGAGACAGGTGTTCAAATCCCACCACAGCAGCTGGGGTAATTTATATTCAATTAATAAATCTGGAATAAAATGCTAGTCCCATTAATAATGATCATGAAAGTACCAGATTGTTGTAAAAACCCATCTGCTTCATTAATGCCCTTCAAGGGAGGAAATCTACCGTCCTTACCTGACGTATTTTACACATGACTCCCAACCTGCAGCAATGTGTTTGAGCCACACAAACCACTACAGCAATGTTGAATACTGACACCACATGGACTGCAGTGGTTCAAGAAGGTGGCTCACCACCACCTTCTCAAGGGAAATTAGGGATGAGCAATAAATACATCCAAAGAATGAATAAAAGAAAACTCTACTCCTTTCCGGCTTGACAGTATTTTGACTGCCCTGAGAGCTCGGTGCATTTTATGCCTTATCCAGAAAGAATGAACAGAAAACCTTCCTTTCGATTTTTGCTCAGTCGAGAAAACACGAGACCCCAGTTCTACACTTTAACAGCTAAGTGAATTTATTGAACAATGGACGAACAACTCAGTAAATCACTGTAACATATTTGAAGTAGGTGTTGGAATATTCTAACCCCTTGAAGCAATGGAAATGATAAATGGTTCAGAATCTCCATAGTTACCTATTCATTTTATGACTAACATAAATATATGCAATTATTCTGATATTGTCAGAGCTGTCTAATGTATTTCCTTACATTTCCAGACCAACTCACTCTCAGATATTATTCCAATGCTCTCTCTGGCTGCCCTCCCACCTTCCATCCTTCATAACTTGAGCTGCCCCAAAACTCTGCTGCCCTGTATCCTAACTTACACCAAAAAAGGTAAAGGCAGTCAACCGTGGTGAACAAAGGAAGTTAAGAATTGTATAAGATTAAAAGAAAAGGCCTTTAAAGTTGCCAGAAATAGTAGTAAACCTGAGGATTGGGAGGATTTTAGAATATGGCAAAGGAGGACCAAGAAACTGATAAAGAAAGGGAGAATAGAATATGAATGTAAACTAGCAAAAAATGTAAAAATGGATTGTAAAAGCTTTTAAAGGTATGTAAAAAGGAAACATTTGGCTAAGACAAATGTGGGTCCGTTACAGGCAGTCAGGAGAATTTATAATGGGGAATAGAGAAATGGCACAGAAGAAATATGATTACTTTTTGTCTGTCTTCACTGAGGATGATACAAAAAAATCTCCCAGAATTAGAAATCCAAGGAACTAGGGGGAATGAGGAATTGAAGGAAATTAGTATTAGTAAGAAGGTTGTATTGGAGAAATTTATGCGGCTGAAGGTTTATCAGTCCCCAGGACCTGATATTCTACTTCCCAGGGTGTTGAAAGAAGTAGCTATGGAGATAGTGGATGCATTGGTGATCATTTTCCAAAATTCTATGGATTCTGGAACAGTTCTTGCAGATTGGAAAGTAACAAATGTCACCCCACTATTTAAAAAGGAAGGGAGAGAGAAAACAGGCCTGTTAGCCTTACATCAGTAGTAGGGAAAATGATAGAATCTATTCCGAAGGATGTGATAAATGGACACCCGGATAGTAATGGTTTGATTGAGCATAGTCAATATGGATTTATGAATGGGAAATCATGTTTGACAAAACTGTTGGAGTTTTTTGAGGATGTTACTAACAGAATTGATAAAGGGGAGTCGGTGAACGTG
This sequence comes from Heterodontus francisci, assembly GCF_036365525.1. NCBI lineage: Eukaryota > Metazoa > Chordata > Chondrichthyes > Heterodontiformes > Heterodontidae > Heterodontus > Heterodontus francisci. Next base: position 11,770,797 of record NC_090377.1, read on the forward strand.
GTATACTTGGATTTTCAGAAAGCTTTTGATAAAGTCCCCCACAGGAGGTTGGTTAGCAAAATTAAAGCAAAAGGGAGAGGAGATAATATACTGGCATGGATTAAGGATTGGTCAACAGGCAGAAAACAGAGAGTAGGAATAAATGGGTCATTCTTGCATTGGCAGGCTGTTACTAGTGGGATACCGCAGGGATCAGTGCTTGGGCCCTAGCAGTTCGCAATATATATCAATGATTTAGATGTGGGGGCCAAATGTAATATTTCCAAGTTCACGGATGACACAAAACTAGGTGGGAATGTCTGTTGTGAGGAAGATGCAAAGCAGCTTCAAGGGGATTTGGACAGACTTAGTGAGTGGGCAGATGGAATATAATGTGGAAAAATGTGAGATTATCCACTTTGGTAGGAGAAATAGATGTACAGAGTATTTCTTAAATGGTAAGAGATTAGAAAGTGTAGATGTACAAAGGGACCGGGGTGTCCTTGTCAATAAGTCACTGAAAGCTAACATGCAGGTGCAGCAAGCAGTTAAGAAGGCTTAATGGTATGTTAGCCTTTATCGCAAAAGGATTTGAGTACAGGAGTAGTGAAGTCTTGTTTCAATTATACAGAACCTTGGTTAGACCACACTTGGAGTACTGTGTGCAGTTTTGGTCCCCTTACCTTAGGAAGGATATTATTGCCATAGAGAGAGTGCAACGAAGGTTCATCAGACTTGTTCCCGGGATGGCGGGACTGTCCTATGAGGAAAGATTGGGGAAACTGGGTCTGTATTCTCTAGAGTTTCGAAGAATGAGAGGTGATCTCATTGAAACCTACAAAATACTTAAAGGGATAGACAGGGTAGATGCAGCTAAGATGTTTCCCCTGGTTGGGGAGTTTAGAACCAGGGCACACAATTTCAAAATAAGGGGGAAATCACTTAGGCCAATAATGAGGAGAAATTTCTTTACTCAGAGAGTTGTGAATCTTTGGAATTCTCTAACCCAGAGGGCTGTGGAAGCTCAGTCATTGAATATGTTTAAGGCAGAGATTGACAGATTTCTAAATACAAATGACATAAGGGGATATGAGGATAGTGTGGGCAAAGGCATTGAAGTGGATCATCAGCCATGATCGTATTGAATGGCGGAGCAGGCTCGATGGGCTGAATGGCCTACTCCTGCTCCTATGTTCCTAAGTCCCATTCACCCCTGGTGCTCGCTGACCTACGCTGACTCCTGGTCCAGCAATGCCTCGATTTTAAAATTCTCATCCTTGTTTTCAAATCCCTCCATGGCTTTGCCCCCTCCCTATCTCTGTAATCTCCTCCAGCCCTGCATTCCTCTGGGATCTCTACGTTCCTCCAATTCTAGTCTCTTGCGCTTCCCCGATTTTCATCGCTCCACTGTTGGTGACCACGCCTTCAGCTGCCAAGGCCCAAACTCTAGAATTCCCTTCCTAAGCCTCTCTGCATCTCTACACTCCTTTAAGACACTTCTTAAAATCTACCTCTTTGACCAAGCTTTTGGTCGCCTAACCTAATATCCCCTTACATGGCTGCCCACGAGGGTGATGGAAGTGGAGACAATCAATGATTTGAAAAGTAAATTGGATGGGCATTTGAAGGAAATAAACTTGCAGAGCTACAGGGATCGAGCAGGGGAGTGGGACTGACTGGATTGCTTTGTGGAGAGCTGGCACAGCCTCCTTCTATTCCATAAATAACTCTATGGCTCGGTGTCAAATTTATTGCCTCAACCCTCATTGCCTTGAGCAGAAGATGGTGGGCTTCTTCTTGAACCATTGAGTGGGTTGCTGAGCCACTTCAGTTCAGGACTGGAGTCACGTATAGGCCAGACCAGGTAAGGAAGGCAGATTTCCTTCACCAAAGGACATTCGTGAACCAGATGGATTTTTGCACAATCCAGCAGCTTCATGGTCACTTCCACTGAGACCAGTTTCTTTACTCTAGATTTGTTTTCAGTGAAATTCAAATTCTGACACTGCTGTGGTGGGATTTGAACTCATGGTCTAACACTGGCCCAGACCTTCTTAACTACTAGTCTAGTAACATTACCAATACACTACATAGCACAGTGAATTGAAAGCATTCACATGCGTTCCCAGTGGCACAGTGGTTAGCACTGCAGCCTCACAGTGCCAATGACCCGGGTTCAATTCTGGGTACTGCCTGTGCAGAGTTTGCAAGTTCTCCCTGTGACTGCATGGGTTTCCGCTGGGTGCTCTGATTTTCTCCCACAGCCAAAGACTTGCAGGTTGATAGGTAAATTGGCCATTGTAAATTGCCCCGAGTGTAGATAGATGGTGGGGATGTGGTAGAGAATATGGGATTAATGTAGGATTAGTATAAAATAGGTGGTTGTTGGTCAGCACAGACTCAATGGGCCGAAGGGCCTGTTTCACTGCTGTATCTCTCTATGCCTATGTAGCTGAAGTAACAAATATGCATTTATCTGTATCCTAGGAGACAAATACTGATGGAAACAGCAATACAAATATGGTGAGAGCTGAAGAAATCAATGGGAGGGAGACAGAGGCAGTCAGCGAAAGAGAGTTACTGGAGAGATTTAATACTTAATTAGTCTAACGTATTCCTGGTAGACTTCTTCTAAAAACATTAATGATTCATGTTCTCGGCCCATGCTTCATTCACTTAGCAACATGGCTATTCCAATTAATGGCGTATCTCATTATACAATTCCTTTCATTATAACATTGAACTAACTCTCAGATAAGAGACTTAAGACAAAATATGTCAATCCCCCATCATGAAGCACATATCATAAGAGCAGGAGGAGGCCATTCAGCCCCTCCAGCCTATTCCTCCACAGTGGCGCAGTGGTTAGCACCACAGCCTCACAGCTCCAGGGACCTGGGTTCGATTCTGGGTACTGCCTGTGCGGAGTTTGCAAGTTCTCCCTGTGTCTGCGTGGGTTTTCGCCGGGTGCTCCGGTTTCCTCCCACATCCAAAAGACTTGCAGGTGATAGGTAAATTGGCTGTTGTAAATTGCCCCTAGTGTAGGGAGGTGACAGGGAATATGGGATTACTGTAGGGTTAGTATAACTGGGTGGCTGTTGGTCGGCACAGACTCGGTGGGCCGAAGGGCCTGTTTCAGTGCTGTATCTCAGAGCCCTGCAATTTTCTCCTCTTCAAAATATTTATCCAATTCCCTTTTGAAAGTTACTGTCGAATCTGCTTCCACCACCCTTTCAGGCAGCACATTCCAGATCACAACAACTCACTGCATTAAAAAAAATTCTCATCTCCCCACTGGTACTTTTACAACTATGTTAAATCTGTTTCGTCTGGTTACCAATTCTCCTGCCAGTGGAACAAGTTTCTTCTTATTTACTCTCTTTATCTTGAGTTCCCCTGAGGGCCTGGTGATCTCCTCCTTGAATAAAACCTGCTCCAGTCCTTGTGTTGATGGTACCTTCACAATGGTAGGGGATTCCATGATATTGGCCCATTGAACATGCAGAAACATCTATCTATATCCATGTCTATGTCTATATCCTGCAGCATTCATAGACTCATAGAATTTTACAGCACAGAAAGCAGCGATTCAGCCCATCGTGCCTGAGCTGGAACTGTCCAATTTAGTCCCACATGGCAGAATTTTTCCCCATAACTTTGCATATGAGTCCTCTTCAAGTCCATGCACAGTTTTGTCTGTTGATGGTTACTCTGGAATCTGCCTCCAGCACCCTGTCAGTTAGCGTCACCCAGATTTTAGCCTCCTTCTGTCTGAAGAAATTTCTCCTCGTTTACCCTGTAGTTCCTTTACAAATTATTTTAAATCCAGGTCCTCTGGTTACTGACCCGTTTACCACTGGAAGCAGTTTCTTCCTGCTTGCTCTATCAAAACCCCTGATAATTTTGAAAACCTCTATTAAATCTCCCCTCACCCTCCTCTGCTCGAAGGAGAACAATCCCAGCTTCTCCAGTCTCTCCACATAACTGAGGTCCTCATTCACAGTGGTAGAGGTCACAGGCCTCAGCTGTAATATTGTGTCCAGTTCTGATCACCACACTTTAGGAAGGATGTCAGAGCCTTGGAGAGGGTGCGGAGGAGATTCACTGGAACGGTACCAGGGATGAGGGCGTTCAGTTAATGTGGAGAGACTGGAGAAGCTGGGATTGTTCTCCTTGGAGCAGAGAAGATTAAGAGGAAATTTAATGGAGGCGTTCAAAATTATGAAGGGTTTTGATAGAGTAAATAAGGAGAAACTGTTTCCAGTGGCAGGAGGGTCGGTGACCGGAGGACATGGACTTAAGGTAATTGGCAAAAGAACGAGGTGTGGAAACTTTTCTTTACAAAGTGAGTTTTTCTAATCTGGAATTCACAGGTGGATATGAAAATCCCACAACACTATTTTGATGAAGAGCAGGGGAGTTCTCCTGGGTGTCCTGGCCAATGTTTATCCCTCAATCGACATCACAAAAGAACAGATTATCTGGTCATTATCATGTTGCGGTTTATGGGATCTTGCTGTGCCCAAACCAACTGCAGTGTTTCCTGCATTACGCCAATGACTACACATCAGAAGTACCTCAACGGCTGTAAGGCACTTTGAGACGTCCTGGGGTCTTGAAAGGCGCCGTATGAATGCAAGTTCTTCCTTTCTGTCTTTCTAAGGAACTGCTGCAGGTTCGGGGCACAGACGTTGACATGAGCCTAGTGCCCCGCCAACCTGCTTTGTTGAACGATAATTTTTTTAAATTCACCAGCTGGAGACCTGAATTTATTTTCTTTAAGAAACCAAAAAGGAACAGATAAAAGGTGACTTTGCTGGCAGCTTAAGATGGCCACCTGATGTGCAATACTGCATCCTACACTGCAAGGCCTGAGAGGTGGAGACGAGGAGCCTGGCCTGTCCCAGCAAGAACCAAGATCCAGGAAGTTTAAGGGAACTGCCTGTTCCCATTAGCAAGGCATCAAGACTATCACTTGAACAATGGGACCCTGGCTGTGAGAAAGGAATCCCCAGATATGGGCTGTTTTCGTTGCAAGAAGAAATACACTGCTAACTACCGTGCTTGAATCACTGTCATGTGACAAGAACCCCGCCACCCACCCCCCCACCGCATCTAGGTTTTAAACTGGTGTTTCTCTCCAGCAGGCTGACAAGCATCAGGACTCTGACAAGTACAGACCCAAGTGGGAGGTCCCTTCTTTCTCTCTCTCTCTCTCTCTCTCCATTCCAGCTTGCAAGCTTCGAACCCTGCCTGCTGACAACAAAACAAAGAACAAAGAACAAAGATAATTACAGCACAGGAACAGGCCCTTCGGCCCTCCAAGCCTGCGCCGATCCAGATCCTCTCTCTAAACATGTCGCCTATTTTCTAAGCTTCTGTATCTCTTTGCTTCCTGCCCATTCATGTATCTGTCTAGATACATCTTAAAAGACTCCATCGTGCCCGCATCTACCACCTCCGCTGGCAATGCGTTCCAGGTGCCCACCACCCTCTGCGTAAAGAACTTTCCACGCATATCCCCCCTAAACATTTCCCCTTTCACTTTGAACTCGTGTCCTCTAGTAATTGAAACCCCCACTCTGGGAAAAAGCTTCTTGCTATCCACCCTGTCTATACCTCTCATGATTTTGTACACCTCAATCAGGTCCCCCCTCAACCTCCGTCTTTCTAATGAAAATAATCCTAATCTACTCAACCTCTCTTCATAGCTAGCGCCCTGCATACCAGGCAACATCCTGGTGAACCTCCTCTGCACCCTCTCCAAAGCATCCACATCCTTTTGATAATGTGGCGACCAGAACTGTACGCAGTATTCCAAATGTGGCCGAACCAAAGTCCTATACAACTGTAACATGACCTGCCAACTCTTGTACTCAATGCCCCGTCCGATGAAGGAAAGCATGCCGTATGCCTTCTTGACCACTCTATTTACCTGCGTTGCCACCTTCAGGGAACAGTGGACCTGAACACCCAAATCTCTCTGGACATCAATTTTCCCCAGGACTTTTCCATTTACTGTATAGTTCACTCTTGAATTGGATCTTCCAAAATGCATCACCTCGCATTTGCTCTGATTGAACTCCATCTGCCATTTCTCTGCCCAACTCTCTAATCTATCTATATTCTGCTGTATTCTCTGACAGTCCCCTTCACTATCTGCTACTCCACCAATCTTAGTGTCGTCTGCAAATTTGCTAATCAGTCCACCTATACTTTCCTCCAAATCATTAATGTATATCACAAACAACAGTGGTCCCAGCACGGATCCCTGTGGAACACCACTGGTCACACGTCTCCATTTTGAGAAACTCCCTTCTACTGCTACTCTCTGTCTCCTGTTGCCCAGCCAGTTCTTTATCCATCTAGCGAGTACACCTTGGACCCCATGCGCCTTCACTTTCTCCATCAGCCTGCCATGGGGAACCTTATCAAACGCCTTACTGAAGTCCATGTATATGACATCGACAGCCCTTCCGTCATCAATCAACTTTGTCACTTCCTCAAAGAATTCTATTAAGTTGGTAAGACATGACCTTCCCTGCACAAAACCATGTTGCCTATCACTGATGAGCCCATTTTCTTCCAAATGGGAATAGATCCTATCCCTCAGTATCTTCTCCAGCAGCTTCCCTACCACTGACGTCAGGCTCACCGGTCTATAATTACCTGGATTATCCCTGCTACCCTTCTTAAACAAGGGGACAACATTAGCAATTCTCCAGTCCTCCGGGACCTCACCCGTGTTTAAGGATGCTGCAAAGATATCTGTTAAGGCCCCAGCTATTTCCTCCCTCGCTTCCTTCAGTAACCTGGGATAGATCCCATCCGGACCTGGGGACTTGTCCACCTTAATGCCCTTTAGAATACCCAACACTTCCTCCCTCCTTATGCCGACTTGACCTAGAGTAATCAAACATCTGTTCCTAACCTCAACATCCGTCATGTCCCTCTCCTCGGTGAATACCGATGCAAAGTACTCGTTTAGAATCTCACCCATTTTCTCTGAGTCCAAGCATAACATTCCTCCTTTGTCCTTTAGTGGGCCAATCCTTTCTCTAGTTACCCTCTTTCTCCTTATATATGAATAAAAGGCTTTGGGATTTTCCTTAACCCTGTTTGCTAAAGATATTTCATGACCCCTTTTAGCCCTCTTAATTCCTCGTTTCAGATTGGTCCTACATTCCCGATATTCTTTCAAAGCTTCGTCTTTCATCAGCCGCCTACACCTTATGTATGCTTCCTTTTTCCTTTTAGCTAGTCTCACAATTTCACCTGTCATCCATGGTTCCCTAATCTTGCCATTTCTATCCCTCATTTTCACAGGAACATGTCTCTCCTGAACGCTAATCAACCTCTCTTTAAAAGCCTCCCACATATCACATGTGGATTTACCTTCAAACAGCTGCTCCCAATCTACATTTCCCAGCTCCTGCCGAATTTTGGTATAGTTGGCCTTCCCCCAATTTAGCACTCTTCCTTTAGGACCACTCTCATCTTTGTCCATGAGTATTTTAAAGCTTACGGAATTGTGATCACTATTCCCAAAGTAGTCCCCTACTGAAACTTCAACAACCTGGCCGGGCTCATTCCCCAACACCAGGTCCAGTATGGCCCCTTCCCGAGTTGGACTATTTACATACTGCTTTAGAAAACCTTCCTGGATGCTCCTTACAAATTCTGCTCCATCTGGACCTCTTAACACTAAGCGAATCCCAGTCAATGTTGGGAAAATTAAAATCTCCTATCACCACCACCCTGTTGCTCCTACATCTTTCCATAATCTGTTTACATATTTGTACCTCTATCTCACGCTCGCTGTTGGGAGGCCTGTAGTACAGCCCCAACATTGTTACCGCACCCTTCCTATTTCTGAGTTCTGTCCATATTGCCTCACTGCTCGAGTCCTCCATAGTGCCCTCCTTCAGCACAGCTGTGATATCCTCTTTGACCAGTAATGCAACTCCTCCACCCCTTTTACCTCCCTCTCTATCCCGCCTGAAGCATCGATATCCTGGGATATTTAGTTGCCAATCATGCCCTTCCCTCAACCAAGTCTCAGTAATAGCAATAACATCATACTCCCAGGTACTAATCCAAGCCCTAAGTTCATCTGCCTTACCAACTACACTTCTTGCATTAAAACAAATGCACCTCAGACCACCAGTGCCTTTATATTCATCATCTGCTCCCTGCCTGCTCTTCCCCTTAGTCACACTGACTTCATTATCTAGTTTCTTACAGGCTTTTGTTACTACCTCCTCACTGTCAACTGACCTCAATTGGTTCCCATCCCCCTGCCACATTAGTTTAAACCCTCCCCAACAGCGTTAGCAAAAGCACCTCCAAGGACATTGGTTCCAGTCCGGCCCAGGTGTAGACCGTCCAATTTGTAATAGTCCCACCTCCCCCAGAACCGGTCCCAATGTCCCAAAAATCTGAACCCCTCCTTCCTGCACCATCTCTCAAGCCACGCATTCATCCTGACTATTCTTTCATTTTTACTCTGACTATCACGTGGCACTGGTAGTAATCCTGAGATTACTACCTCTGAGGTCCTACTTTTTAACTTGGCTCCTAACTCCCTAAACTCTGCTTGTAGGACCTCATCCCGTTTTTTACCTATATCATTAGTGCCTATGTGCACAATGACAACTGGCTGTTCACCCTCCCCCTTTAGAATGTTCTGTAGCCGATCTGAGACGTCCCTGACCCGTGCACCTGGGAGGCAACATACCATTCGGGAGCCTCGTTTTCGACCACAGAACCGCCTATCTACTCCCCTTACAATCGAATCCCCTACGACTATAGCCCTTCCACTCTTTTTCCCGCCCTTCTGAGCAGCAGAGCCAGCCACGGTGCCATGGACCTGGCTACTGCTGCCTTCCCCTGGTGAGCCATCTCCCTCAACAGTATCCAAAACGGTATACTTGTTTTGGAGGGAGATGACCGCAGGGGACTCCTGCGCTGCCTTCCTGCTCTTTCTCTGCCTTTTGGTCACCCATTCCCTTTCTCCCTCAGCAATCCTAATCTGCGGTGTGACCAATTCACTAAACGTGCTATCCACGACCTCCTCAGCATCGCGTATGCTCCAAAGTGAGTCCATCCGCAGCTCGAGAGCCGTCATGCGGTCTAACAAGAGCTGCAGCTGGACACACTTCCTGCACGTGAAGGAGACAGGGTCATCAGCCATGTCCCTGAGCTCCCACATTGAGCAAGAGGAGCATGATACGGGTCTGAGATCTCCTGCCATTTTTAATCTTAAGTTTAAACTTAGTTAAATGAAAAAGGAACGAAAAGTTTTTACCAATCACAATAAAACCAGAGAAATCGAAAAAGCCTTACCTTATAAACACCCCACCGAGTCCTTTTTTTTTGGTTAGAGCAGGAGGGCGGGTGGGAGACACTACAAGTGTGGTGTCTCGGGTTCAGAAACCGCCCAAATATATAGTGTTTTACTTACCCAGCAGCCCCAGCCCCTGGCCTCCGCCGAAAAACAAAAGGAAATTAAATTTACTTTCAAACTGACTTTCCCTGCTGCTCACTCGCTCACGCGCTGCTCCCGAAAAAGCTGCTGCACTGAAAGTGACCTCTGCATACTCCAGCTGCAATCTTGGGGGAAATCATCCGCATCGCTGCCTCCAAGAGACTCACCGAATGAGCCATCTATCTCTTCAACCGGAAGCCTTAAGATCCCCAAATTCATTTAGAATCCAGCTGAATCACCAAACTCCGCAGACTGTATATCCCATTTTTTCTATGGACTCTGACTTGACCAATCCACTCATCCCCTCTCTGTAACCTATTTGGGTATGTGTGAAAGTTGGAGAGTTGTTTATTATTTTTACTTAGTTTTGTTTAAGTACAACAAAGCTAACCTCTTTGTTAAATTCAAGAAAACCTGTCTGATTGGTTCTTTTTATGCTCAGAGCACATAGAATAATCAAATACTCACTGAATTGACAAGTACACCCACTTTAAAAAATAATTAACCTGTTGTGGTCAAACAAGGAAAGGGAAAAGGGGGAAGCCCTTCGACCCCTCCTCACCTGACCGTAACACGAGACTGTGAACACTGGCAGGCTATTCAACTGTGCACTGCATCACCACCAGGCCTGCTCCTGACTTCAACCGATGCCGGTGCATTTTCTAACTTGGGGTTCCTGGACAGCAGTCGGATGTGGGAACTCTGACTGATTCCCTGGAAAAGCCGAAATTTCCTTTAATTCTGTGGCGGTTAGATTTGTTTTTCTATTTCTCAGTAACCTATCTCACCTTCAGACCCGATCTTTGTCGTGAATTTTTTTTTAGACTTCACACTAACTGTAGGACTAATCACTATTTGTATTTGTGATCCCTGCTTTGAAGGTTTAATTACTGCAGTAAAATCAATAGCAATATTGCTGCCACTCGCAATGTCTACCAGCATTGGGTCTCAAAGGGCTTAAACTACAGCAGTGTAAACCGCCCTGCGATAGAAACTCCTGAGAGTTACTCTGAAACTAATTAGATTTTTTTAGATTAGAGATACATCACTGAAACAGGCCCTTCGGCCCACCGAGTCTGTGCCGACCATCAACCACCCATTTATACTAATCCTACACTAATCCCATATTCCTACCAAACATCCCCACCTGTCCCTATATTTCCCTACCACCTACCTATACTAGTGACAATTTATAATGGCCAATTTACCTAGCAACCTGCAAGTCTTTTGGCTTGTGGGAGGAAACCGGAGCACCCGGAGAAAACCCACGCAGACACAGGGAGAACTTGCAAACTCCACACAGGCAGTACCCGGAATCGAACCTGGGTCGCTGGAGCTGTGAGGCTGCAGTGCTAACCACTGCGCCACTGTGCTGCCCTAGGGACAGAACCAACCTAGTTTGGGTCTCACCATCAACACACAGGGTAAGGGGTCAGTGTGTCTTAGATAATAGCACTCTTGTTTTTATGACCACTTCTGAATTCATAGAATCTTACCACACAGAAGGATGCCATTGTGCTTGTGCCCCCTCTTTGAAAGAGCTATCCAATTAATCCCAGTGCACCCAACCTCACTCCACTTCCTCCCCGAGAGCCCTGCGCTGCCTGAAAGAGCAGTAGATACAGATCAATAGTAACTTTCAAAAAGGAATTGGATAAATACTTGAAGAGTAACTAATATACAGGGATATGGGGGGGGGGGGCAGGGGGAGTGGGATTAATTGGATAGCTCTTTCAAAGAGCATACACAGGTACAATGGGCCAAATGTCCTCCTTCTGTGCTAAAAGATTCGATGACGCTATATTGTCCTGTGGCTTCAGACCTTGTTTGGACAAGAGTAAAGCTCCCTCTACACTGTCCCGTCAAACAGGTACAGCACGGGGCTATTTGAGTATTTGAAGGGGCTGCTCCTCAAGTTCTGGTTGCACTTCAGTACCACGCTCCTGATCTTTGGGCACCCGGTGCGGAGGGGCTTGGGCCGGGAGGAGGATCTCCTCGTCGGTCTGCTCCTGGGCCTGGCCAAGGTGGCAATTCACAGGCCCCGACTGCGGGCCGTCGGGTGGGGGGGGTCCGTCCTCCCCGATTGCCTGCCCCTCTTCCGCGGTTACGTTTGCCCCCGGGTGTCCCTGGAGAAGGAGCATGCGGTGTCCGCCGGTACGCTTGAGGCCTTCCGCGACCGGTGGGCACCGCAGGGACTGGAGTGCATCATCGACACCAAGAAAGGCATTTTAATTTGAGTTTTTTGTTTATTTATCTGTTTTTAATAAAGTTATTTTAAAATTATGTATATAAAGGGGGCCTGAGGAATAAAGGCCCCCTCGTCAAAAAAAAATGAGAAAAAAAAACAGGGTTAGATACAGAGTAAAGCTCCCTCGACACTGTCCCCATCAAACACTCCCAGGACAGGAACAGCGCGGGGGTTGGCTGTTCTCTGATTGGGAAGCCTGAGTGCCTCAACGAGGTGCAGCTGACAGTGCTGCAGTCAGTTGCTGGAGGAGAGGGAGAGCTGAGAACAGACTGCAAAACTCTGAACAATTTTTGCTGCAGAGGAGGAAAGACTTTGACAAAAAGGCTGTATTTCGAGGTGGGTATCGAGCACCAAACTTTCATTTCATTTGGACTGTTGTGGGAGGTGGAAGAGGCCGGAACAACAAGGGGTGGGGGCTGTATAATTCTATAGGGAGCTGTGCAATTGCACTGAATACACAAGGAAGCTCCCTCCCCACCCTAATTGCCCAGCCTGGGTCAGCTGAAGCTGCCTGGCTATAGAGACATAAGGGTTGAACGAGAGCCTTGGCAGCTTTTGGCTGACCCAGGTGAAGACCCCTCCCCCAACCAGAAGACCAGAAGTGTTTACAGTGCTCTGAGTACCACCCTTTAAGGAAAAAAAAGCAAAGTCATCGCTTGCAGCCTGTCTTTCCCCTTTCCTGTATACCCTCAGCCTCTCCCCAAACCTCCTAGTTGGTTACTTTGTTTGTTTGCTTGCTTGCCTGCAATTTGGGGGTGGTTTTGGCTCTTGAGCCACGGCAAGCCCATCATCACCGGTGGCGGGGCCCTCTCATACCTATGCGGCTGTAGCCTCTGTGGCCGCCCGTGTGACCCCATCACTTTTCAAATTAATTACATCGAGCCATGGGGTAAAGAGCTATCCCCACCCCAATATGTCTATTGAGGCCTGTGTAAAGGCAATGACCGAGGTTGTCGGCCCCTCGGCCATTGTGGCAGCCTCAAAAATGTACGGGAAGGCTGTGTTCTTCCTGAAGACCGAGCGGGCCGTGTCCCTGGCCCTGAATAAAGGGCTCACTGTGGGTGGGACTTTCCTGCCGGTGGACCCTCTAGGGGCCACTGCGCAGCGGTTAATGTTATCAAACGTCCCGCCCTTTATTCCCAGTGAGCTCCTCCTTCCCCACCTGCACCACATGGGGGAGGTGAGGTCGGTGATCACCCCAGTCCGGCTTGGTCTTCGGGAACACAGCCTCCAACATGACTACTCCTTCCGCCGCCAGTTATTTATGCAGCTGGCGCGGGAGGAGAACTCGGAAGGCCAATTTAATGTGGAGTTTCAGGGGACAGCCTACCGCGTCTTTTGGACCTCGGACGGGGCGCGGTGCCATGTCTGCAAGGGGGTGGGGCATGTTCGTAACAACTGCCCCAAACTCCCGGCCGCCAGCTCCACCTCGGCGGCCCAGGGTGGTTCCACAGCACCTCCTCCCATTCCCCCCACACATCCAACAGACACCGCTCAGTCGGTTCCGGAGGCTGTGGTTTTCACAGCCTCCAGCGGGGAGGGGAGTGCCCGCCGAGTGGAAGGAAGACGCAGAGGCAAAAGAAACATCAAGAGGCGCGTCCCCTGGACACATTGAAACAACCCGAGTCTGAGCTCAGCCCAAAGCCCGTTCTCACGGAATCCACCTGTCCCAGGGCTGGGCTCAGGCCCAGGGTGACTAAAAAAAAGGAGGAGGCGGAGGCCTCTGATGACATGGAGGTCTCTGAGCCTCTGCGCCCTAGTGGGAAAAAGAGGAGAAGGCACCCCTCCACCGAGGTAACAAGGGGCCCTGAGGCGCAGGGCCCATCTGTTGGAGGGGAGCTGTCTCCTGTTTCGTGTCTCCAGGCTTCCCCTACCACGGCTACAAAGTCCGGGCAGGAGCTCCCTATTCCTCAGGATGGAGGGGAGGGGAAGGCCCCGGTACATGAGGCCCCTCCGGAAGGAGTAAGTGGGGCCCTGCTTGTGGTGGGGGAGCCTGAGGACGCCGCCCATTCTGCCACTGCTACTGGGTCGGGGCCCCAAAGGGTCGGCCCTCCCAGCCGGAGTCCACCACCAACCAGGAGACACCCGACCCGGTTATCACTGAGAATGCTGCCCCATCTGCTGGGCCTGTGGGTGCTGGCGGAGTGGGAGATGGCCTCCTCTCTCCGTCTCGGCTCCGGCTGGATTTCCGGAGTCAGGAACTTCTGTCTCCCCGGGACCACTGATTGGCCTGGGGACGGAGGTGGAGGGGGGTCCTGAACTACTGGCGCCCACAGGCTCCAGTTTCACAGTAGAACCCAGAGAGGACTCCTCCGCCATCGATCCTGGGGGTGGGATCGTGACGGAGGCGGGACCAGCTGGCGCGGCCGGGACGTCCGCCCCACAGTGTGTGGTGGATGTGTCGGCCGTTGGCGGTGACGACCTGGAGGAGGATGGGGATTCGGTGTGGGGCACTGAGGATGATCTTGATTCCATCGCCAGTGAGGTGGTGGAGTCCCTCGTGCCTCCCACCGAGTCTCCTCTCATCCCCACGGCGGAACTCCGGGATTTCCTCGCGGTTTGCAGGGGTTGCTGCAATAAAGTTCAGCTGGCCCTCGGCCGTTGGTCGAATCTGGCGCAGATCATCCAGTCCGTCCGTGCCGCCCTTAAGAAAGCGGGCAAGCGCGCGGGCGTGAAACTGGTTGAGAGGCGCCGTTTTAATGTGTTCCTCAATGGGTTACTGGGGGAGTGGAGGGCCAGGTGCACTTCCACTCCCTCCTCACAGTGAGATGTTTGTGACGGGTTTTAAGTACCTTTGACATGAAGATAACCATAGCCAGCCTCAACATCAAAGGCAGCAGGGGGTCTCACCGCAGATTTCACAATCTCTCAGTCCTTAGGGAAGGGAGATACGCGGTGAGCTTTCTGCAGGAAACCCACACCGTTCCAGAAGACAAAGCCACCTGGCTCCTGGAGTGGCAGGGTGGGGTCGACATGAGTCACCTCACCCCTATTTCTAGCGGAGTGGCCATCTTGTTGGCCCTGACTTTTCAGCCGGAGATCTTGAGGGTCAAGGAGCTAGTGCCGGGCTGCTTACTCCACCTCGCCATTCGCCTGGGTAGCGTGCCGCTCCACTTTGTGAACGTGTACGCACCCAGGCCCGGCGCGTTGCAAGCACGCTTTTTTGAAGAAGTGTCCGCTCTCTTGAGCTCCATCGATAGCGGCAAGTGCATCATCCTCGGGAGGGATTTTAACTGCACCCTTGAGCTGGGGGATCGCTCCGGTCCCCAGCGTGGCCAAGCGTCGGTGGAGATGTTGAGGGGACTGATCAGCTCCCTTAACTTGGTGGACGTCTGGCGGAATCTCCATCCCGACTCCAGCGCCTTCACGTGGAGGTCTGGAAGAGGAGGGTACCGAATCGACCGCCTCTACTTTTCGCAGGCGTACGTCTCCCGCGTCTCGGCGGCCTCCATGCGGCTGGTACCGTGCTCGGACCACCACCTGGTGTGGGCGGAGTTCACACCACTCCGCACGCGGGCGGGGTCCGCGTACTGGCACTTTAACAACCGGCTGCTGAAGGACGGGCGATTTCGGGACTTGTTCTGTCGATTCTGGGCCGACTGGAGAAGGAAGCAAGGGGGCTTCCCCTACTTGAGGCTATGGTGGGATGTGGGCAAGACTCACATCCGCGTCTTCTGTCAGGAGTATGCGAAGGGGTCGACCAAGAGGCGGGATGCCGAGATCGGGCGCCTTGAGAGGGAGGTGCTCGACTTGGGGTCCCGCCTCAGTCATGCCGTCGCGGACCTGGCCCTGTGGCAGGCGTACAAAGAGAAGAAGGGCACGCTGAGGGACCTGCAGCTCATAGGGTCCCGAGGTGCGTACATGAGGTCGCGGATCCAGATCCTGGAAGATTTGGACCGCGCCTCACCCTTCTACTCGCTGGAAAAATGGCGGGGGGTCCGTAAGCAGCTCGTCGAGCTGCTGGCTGACGACTGATCCTCCATCACGGATCCGGAGAGAATGGGCCTCCTGGTCCGTACTTATTACAGTGCGTTGTTCTCTCCGGATCCGTCCAGCGAGGATGTGCGCAGAGTTTTGTGGGAGGACCTGCCGCAGGTCAGCCGGGCGCCGAAGGATTGGAGGCTCCGCTCACGTTGACGGAGCTGACTGGCGCCCTCCACCAGCTCTCCAGGGGCAAATCCCCAGGGCTGGATGGGTTGACCGTGGAGTTCCTCAGGGCGTTCTGGGATGTCCTGGGGGACGATTACGCGCGGGTCCTGGGGGAAAGCCTGGCGACCGGGGAGATGCCCCTCTCATGGCGCAGGGCGGTCATCGTCCTGCTGCCGAAGAGGGGCGATCTCCGCCTGCTTAAAAACTGGCGTCCGGTCTCCCTCCTCAGCTCGGATTATAAGATCTTTGCCCGGGCTATGTCTACCCGCCTGGGCTCCGTGCTGACCCACATGATCCACCCTGACCAGTCCTACATGGTCCCGGGCCAGTCCATCCAGGACAACATCTACCTGGTCCGGGACCTGATCCACCTTTCCCAGAGGACTGGTCAGTCGGTCGCCTTTCTCTCCCTCGATCAGGAGAAGGCGTTCGACAAGGTGGATCATGAATACCTTTTTGAGACTCTGCGCGCTTTCGGACTTGGGCCGCATTTCGTGGCCCGGGTCCGACTTTTATACGCCGCTGCAGTGTCTAGTCAAAGTTAACGGGTCCTTGACGGCGCCCCTTCGCTTTGGGAGAGGAGAGCGTCAGGGATGCCCCATGTCCGGCCAATTGTATACCATCTGCGTGGAGCCATTCCTGTGCCTGCTTCGCAGGAGGTTGACGGGATTGGCTCTGCGCGAGCCGGCCATGCGGGTCGTCCTCTCGGCTTACGCCGACGACGTGCTCCTCGCAATCACAGATCCCATTGACTTGCAGAGGATGCGCGACTGCCAGCAGACCTTTTCTGCCGCGTCCTCTGCGAAGATCAGTTGGGAGAAATGTTCCGGTCTCCTGGTGGGTCAGTGGCGGGTGGACTCCCTGCCGGAGGAGTTGACACCTTTTGCATGGAGCACCACGCACCTCCTCTATCTGGGAGTCCACCTTAGCCCCGCTGAGGAAGCCTGGCCGGCAAACTGGCAGGAGTTGGAGGCGAAAGTCACCACTCGGCTGGGGTGCTGGACAGGACTGCTCCAAGTGCTTTCCTACAGGGGCCGAGCGCTGGTCATAAACCAACTGGTGGCCTCGATGCTGTGGTACCAGTCGGTCACTTTGGCCACATCCCCTGCATTCGCCACCAAGATCCAGAAGAAACTCGTCGATTTCGTCTGGGGCAAGAGGAAACACTGGGTCTCTGCCGCAGTCCTGAGTCTCCCGATCGAGGAGGGCGGCCAGTCACTGGTGTGCATCCGCACCCAGGCTGCGACTCTCCGCCTTCGGACCCTGCAGAGATACCTGTACAGCGAGCGTCCTCCCAGATGGTGTGCACTGGCGAAGTATTTTTTATGCCAGTGTCACTGCCTTCAAGACGACACACGACTCTCGATGGAGTCCGTTAGCTTCACTTCTCTGAGGGAGTTGCCTGTCTTTTACCGGGATCTATTCCGAGTCTGGAACATGGTCGTCTCCAGTCAGGGCACTCCCCCATCGGTGGAGGACAGCGCCTCGGCTGTCTGGGTGGCCGACTCCAGGGACAGATCGACGGGCGGCGGAGTAGCCGAAGCCCCCAGGATGCCCCTCACTGCGGGTGGCAAGGGGGCTCGGGAGTGTGGAGCGATCCCAGCTGAGCTGACCCCCGCTCGGCCGGAACTGCTCATTGGACCCAGGCCCCGAAACCCTCCTCAGAAGCCGGTCCCGCACAATCCAAGCTGCCTCTCGAAAATGCCCTCCGTGCCATTCCAATTGGCGCGGAGTGGTTTCCTGTATGGGCTGCTCCTGCACACTCTCCACTTCCTCGCCCTCGTCAGCCGGCCAAACACGCCTTGGCGCTCCGTGTTGCGATCAGCGGTGAGGGGAAACCTCCATGGAGTTCTTTTTAAGCGGAAGTCCTCCCCCGTTACATCGGGGCCCTGGGGTGGAGGGTGTTGCACAGGGCTGCCCTGTGCAATAGACTTTTAAGTCGGCTCACGGACTCCCAGGCCGCCTGTACGTTCTGCGGCCTGGACGACTCCGTGTTCCATGTATATATGGAGTGTACGAGGTTGCAGCCCCTCTTTGAGTATTTGAAGGGGCTGCTCCTCAAGTTCTGGCTGCACTTCAGTCCCACGCTCCTGATCTTTGGGCACACGGTGCGGAGGGGCGTGGGCCAGGAGGAGGATCTCCTCGTCGGTCTTCTCCTGGGCCTGGCCAAGGTGGCAATTCACAGGTCCAGGCTGCGGGCCATTGGGGGCCCTGTCCTTCCTGATTGCCTGCCCCTCTTCCGCGGTTACGTTCACGCCCGGGTGTCCCTGGAGAAGGAGCATGCGGCGTCCGCCGGTACGCTTGAGGCCTTCCACGACCAGTGGGCACCGCAGGGACTGGAGTGCATTGTTGACGTCGAGATTGGCATTTTAATTTGAATTTTTGTTTTATTTATCTGTTCTTTAATAAAGTTATTATTTTAAAATGTCTATAAAGGGGGCCTGGAAGATAAAGGCCTCCTCAACATAAAATACATAAAAGGGGCCTGGGGTATGAAGGCCAAAAAAGCCAAAAAAATACTGGGGTTGGCTGCTGCCTCATTGGGAAACCTGAGTGCAGCAACGAGGTGCAGCTGACAGTGCTGCAGTCAGTTGCTGGAGAGGGTGGCAACCCAGAGGAGGATGGGGATTCGGTGGGGGGCACAGAGGACGATCTTGAATCCATCGCCAGTGAGGTGGTGGACTCCCTCGTGCCCCCCACCAAGTCTCCTCTCATCTCCACCACGGAACTCCGGGATTTCCTCGCAACATGCAGGGGTGGCTGCGATAAAGTTCAACTGGCCCTCGGCCGTTGGTCGAATCTGGCGCTGATCATCCGGTCCGTCCGTACCGCCCTCAAGAAAGCAGGGACGGGCGCGGCTGTGAAATTGGTTGAGGCTCCAGTTTAAAGCGTTGCTCAATGGTTTGCCGGGGGAGTGGAAGGCCAGATGCACTTCTGCTCCCTCCTCACAGTAAGGTGTTGGTGACGGCTTTTAAGTACTTTTGACATGAAGATAACCATAGCCTCAGCCTCAACATCAACGGCAACAGGGGGTCTCGCCGCAGATTTCACAATCTCTCAGTTCTCAGGGAAGGGAGATACGCGGTGAGCTTTCTGCAGGAAACCCACACCATTCTGGGAGATGAAGCCACCTGGCTCCTGGAGTGGCAGGGTGGGGTCTACATGAGTCACCTCACCCCTATTTCTGGTGGGGTGGCTATCTTGTTGGCCTCGACTTTTCAGCCGGAGATCTTGGGGGTCGAGGAGCTAGTGCCGGGCTGCTTGCTCCACCTCGCCGTTCACCTGGGTAGCGTGCCGCTCCACTTTGTGAACGTGTACGTGCCCAGGCCCGGCGCATTGCAAGTGCGCTTCTTTGAAGAAGTGTCCGCTCTCTTGAGCTCTATGGAGAGCAGTGAGTGCATCATCCTCAGATGGAGATTTTAACAGAGAATCTCCATCCCAACTCCAGTGCATTCACGTGGAGGTCTGGAGGAGGAGGGTCCCGAATCAACCACCTCTACATTTCGCAGGCGTACGTCTCCCATGTCTCGGCGGCCTCCATGCGGCGGGTGCCGTGCTCGGACCACCTCCTGGTGTGGGCGGAGTTCACTCCACTCAGCACACGGGCAGGGTCCGCGTACTGGCACTTTAACAACCGGCTGCTGGA
Source organism: Heterodontus francisci (assembly GCF_036365525.1). Classification (NCBI taxonomy): domain Eukaryota; kingdom Metazoa; phylum Chordata; class Chondrichthyes; order Heterodontiformes; family Heterodontidae; genus Heterodontus; species Heterodontus francisci. Next base: position 11,790,306 of record NC_090377.1, read on the forward strand.
GGACGAGCGATTCCGGGACACGTTCTGTCGGTTCTGGGCCGACTGGAGAAGGAAGCGGGGGGGCTTTCCCCTCCTTGAGGCTATGGTGGGATGTGGGCAAGACTCACATCCGCGTCTTCTGTCAGGAGTACGCGAAGGGGTCGACCAAGAGGCGGGAAGCCGAGATCGGGCACCTAGAGAGGGAGGTGCTTGACTTGGAGTCTCGTCTCTGTCATGCCGTTGTGGACCCGGCCCTGAAGCAGGTGTATAAAGAGAAGAAGAGCACACTGAGGGACCTGCAGCTCACAGGGTCCCGAGGCGCATATGTGAGGTCGCATAAAATACATAAAAGGGGCCTGGTGTATAAAGGCCCCCTTATTCTATTAAAAAATGGGGTTCTATACAGAGTAATGCTCCCTCTACACTATCCCATCAAACACTCCCTGCTTTGCACGGTTATCCATGGAGTTGAGTGTCAGTTGTGGCTCCGAGTCAGGAGGGCATGGGTTCAAGTCTGCACTCCAGAGGTTGGAGCTGGTATTGCAAGCTGACCCTCCCTCTGCAGTATTAAGGGTGTGCTGCACTGTTCGATGTGTCGTCTGTCAGTTAAGACTTTAAACTGAGGTTTCAGGTGGATGTAACGATCCCATGGCCACTATATCAAGGAAGGGCAGGAGAGTTATCCCCTGGTGTCCTGGGCCAATCTTACCATCCAACATCACGAAAGATCAGAGTACCTGGTCATTATCACATTGCTGTTTCCTCCAGCAGAAATGATGATAGTTTTATCCAAACGGGTGTGGAATTAAAGGAGGGAGAAGGTGACCGCTGGCTGAAGACTCGACAGTCCTGTGAAGAAGCAGAAGTGTTTCTGTGCTCAAAGCAAGATTGACCTTCCTGCCTCACAGTTAAATGGAGACAAACCCCAGTCGAAGGCAGCTTCAGGGAAGCAATGATTTCCCACAGAGAAAGCTTCGAACTCACCAGAAAAATCAAACAACAGCAAGGAGATATCCAACTGCTTCCTGTAATAGGAGCAGCTGCTGTCCTCCAGTTTCACACTGCATCAAAACCCAAGATAAACAACAGCAGAGTAGAGATAAATATTTAAAGCTTTTCATTCTTTGATCATCAATTGTGACCTGCGAGTCATATTTAATAGTAAATACAAATGCAATCAACCAAATACCATGCACTTCACTGCTGCCTCCATCCACATTGCCTTCACCCTTCGGACAAAGGATTCTTTAGACTCCCAACTTACAATTGCCTCTTTTTTTTTTAGCCAATCCCATTTTTTTTTAGGTGGCCTTTTATCTATTTTATGTCGAGGGGGCCTTTATTCCTCAGGCCCCCTTTATATACATTCTTTTAAAATAACTTTATTAAAAACAGATAAACAAACCAAAAACTCAAATTAAGATGCCATTCTCCGCGTCGACAATGCACTCCAGTCCCTGCGGTGCCCACCGGTCACGGAAGGCCTCAAGTGTACCAGCGGAAACCGCATGCTCCTTCTCCAGGGACACGCGGGCGCGAACGTAACCGCAGAAGAGGGGCAGGCGATCGGGGAGGACGGAACCCCCGACAGCCCGCAACCTGGACCTGTGAATTTCCACCTTGGCCAGGCCCAGGAGCAGAACGACGAGGAGACCCTCCTCCCGGCCCAAGCCCCTCCGCTCCGGGTGCCCAAAGATCAGGAGCGTGGGACTGAAGTGCAGCCAGAACTTGAGGAGCAGCCCCTTCAGTTACTCAAAGAGGGGCTGCAACCTCGCACACTACGTATATACATGGAACACAGACTCGTCCGGGCTGCAGAAAGTGCAGGCGGCCTGGGAGTCCGTGAACCTACTTGAAAGCCTATTGCGCAGGACTGCCCTGTGCAACACCCTCCACCCAAGGTCCCCAATATAAAGGGGGAGGACTCCCACCTAGAGAGACCTCCATCGGGGTTTCCCCTCGCCGCCAGATGGCAACACAGACCGCCAGGGCATGTCCGGCCGGCTGACGAGGGCAAGGAAGTGGAGAGTGTGCAGGAGCAGCCCGTACAGGAAACCCCACCGCGCCGATTGGAATGGCACGGAGGGCATTTCCGAGAGGCGGCTCGGGTTGTGCGGAAACGGCTCCCGAGGAGGGTTTCGGGGCCTGGGTCCGATGAGCAGTTCCAGCCGAGCGGGGGTCAGTTCGGCCGGGAGCGCTCCACACTCCCGAGCCCCCTCACCACCCGCAGTGAGGGTCATCCCATAGGCTTCGCTACTCCTCCGCCCACCAGTCCTTCCCCGGAGTTGGCCGCCCGTCGAGCCGAGGCGCTCTCCTCCGCCGGTGGGGGAGCACCCTGACTGGAGGCGACCATGTTCCAGACTCGGAATAGAACCCGGTAAAAGACAGGAAACTCCCTCAGAGAGGCGCGGCTAACGGACTCCGCCGGGAGCTGCTTGTCGTCTTGAAGGCAGTGACACTGGCGGAAAAAATACGTCGCCAGAACACACCATCTAGGAGGACACTCGATGTACAGGTATCTCTGCAGGGTCCGAAGGCGGAGAGTCGCAGCCTGGGTGCGGACGCACACCAGCGACTGGCCGCCCTCCTCGATCGGGAGACTCAGGACCGCGGCAGAGACCCAGTGTTTCCTCTTGCCCCTCCTCTTATTCCGGGAGGGGCGCGGAGGCTCAGAGACCTCCATCTCAGTCTCTGCTTCTACCTCCGCACCCCCTGCCCAGATCCCTTGGGCCCGAGATCTGTCGCGGGGCAGGTGGGCACCCCTGGACCAGGCCTAGGGCTAAGTTCAGGTGGTTTTTCTGTGTCCAGGGAACGCGTCTTCAAGTGTTTTGACTTGCGATGTGCCTTCCTTTCACCCGGACGGGCTGTGTAAACCACAGCCTCCGGAAACGCCTGAGCGCTGGTTGTTGCGGGTGTCGGAAGAGTAGGGGGAGGTGCAGCGCTGCCACCCTGGGCTGCGGAAGTGGAGTTGGCAGCCCGGAGGTTGGGGCAGCTCTTACAAACATGCCCCACCTCCTTGCAGATATGGCACCAAGGTCCAGAAGATGCGTTAGGCCGCCCCCTGGAACTCAACATTAAATTGGCCTTCTGTATCCTCCTCCCGCGCCAGCTGCATAAATAATTGGTGGCAGAAGGAGTACACATGCCGGAGGCTGTTCTCCCGAAAACCGAGCGGGACTGGGGTGAGCCCTGTCTTTACCTCCCCCAGATGGTGCAGGTGGGGAAGGAGAAGCTCACCAGGAATGAAGGGCGGGACATTAGATAAAATGACCCGCTGTGCAGTGGCCTCCAGGGGGTCCACTGGCAGAAAGGTCCCTCCCACGGTGAGCCCCTTGCTCAGGGCCAGGGACACCACCCACTCGGTATTCAGGAAAAACACCGCCATCCCGTACATTTTAGAGGCAGCAACAATGGCCGAAGGGCCGACAACCTCAACCATTGCTTTCACACAAGCCTCTATTGACATATTGGGGTGGACGTAGCTCTTGACCCCATGCTTAGATGTTATCTGCACAAACGGTGACGGGGCAACAGGTGCAGCTGCAGCAGCTTACGTGCGAGAAGGCCCCGCCACTGGCGAAGAGGGGCTTGCCATGGGGTCGAAGAGCCACGCCCACCCCGCAAAACAAGCAAATAACAGTTTTTTTTTTAAACTTAGGCAATATGATGAGGGGGTGAGAGTAGAGGAGAAGGGGTGGAGAGGAGAGGAGAGGATAGGCAGCTTTATGGTGGAAGGGAGAGAAAAACTGCGAGGATATTGCTGTACGATCGGTGGTTGCAGCACCTTACCGCAGAGTCCAAAGTCCTGTCTTTCAGCCAGGGGAGGGTTTTTCGCCCGGGCCGGCTGGAGCTGCCCAGTTCTCTCCTTTTCCTGCTGTAAGACTTTCTTCAGTCAGGCAGCTCCAGCCGTCCCAATCCACGCAGTTGGGCTGTTGGTACAATTTTCCCCTGCGCCCACCACGGATCCCGATGTCAGGACCTCAAGAAAATCCAGCCCTAAGTGTGCACAATCCAGGCAACAACGAGTGACACAGTGTCCAGTGAGAGTGGGATGTTGGGGAACGGAGGAAAGTAGTCGTAAATTCACAGTGTAAATCTCAGCTCACCCCTGGGAGCCTGTTCACCAACTGCAATTGAATCTTGATGAGCAGATCCCAGTAACTGGTTTGGTGGCTGATTATTCCTGCTGAAAGCACTATAAATCCTTGGATGAAAATAACCAGTTCCTGAATCGTTACCTTTCTCAGGCTTGTTGGAAAGTGAATCAATATCTGAAAAAAGAAATCGACACAAAACACTGCGGAAAGAATATGCTTTAATCGAAAGATAGGGCTGGATTTTACCAATCCTTTGGGGATGGGTTCAGAGGTGGGAAGGCTGGCAAAGTGAGAAGGCGGTGGGTGCACGCCCATCGTCTTCCTGCTGCTGTGCCATCTTGGAAAGGTGGCAGATGGCCTGCCAGCCCGGCGCCCAGTTGAGCCACATAAACTGCCAACTAAAGGCCTTTTACCAGCGGAGGGGGTGGGGGGGGGGTCTCCGCCCATGTGGGCAGACGGCCAGATGAACCCTTACGGCCTCCCGGTGGGCGCTGAAGTGGGGGCAGGGGCCCTCCTTTTCTGGTACTCTTTGGCCCACAGAGAGGGTCCCGTGGCAATGGTGCCACCATCCCTGCCTGACTGGCCCCAGAACCCTCAGACTCCACTTACCTGACTTTGAGGGGTGCAAGACCATCGATTCAGCCTCAGCTTCCGGATGCAGGTCAGCATTGGCCACCGCTAGCAGTGGCAGTGCTGAGCTGTCGGCCCTCTGATTGGGCCAGCAGCTCTTGGGGGCGGGCCTCCGTCTTTAATAGGGACGGCTGCCCCCGGGGGCTGCCACTAAACTGGCTGCCGATGACAAAATGTGGCCCCAGGTCCTGCTGTTCGCTCCTCTTGCTTTCGGTCATGGCGGTGGGACCCCTGCCATACCCATAAGAGCCAGCCCAAAGATTACATTTATAAAATATCTCATCTGTCTCTCCCTCAGAAAAATGTGGCAGGAGCTTTGATTGCCAGTCCAGTTATCCTGTGTTGCCTCACCAGATAGGAGCAAAGCTCAGAGTCGGCTTATCTGTCTATTCCGGTGATTACTTGACTACCACCCTTGCCCCCCAGTGAGGGTCCGAGCCAGAAGCTCATGGGTTCATGCTTCACTCGAGACTTGAACTCATGATCTAGTCTGCAACTCAGGGCTCTGCAGTTGCCCGTGGCTCTTCAACATCTCATTTGCAGCTCCCGACCTTTTTCAGTCGGGCCACATTAACATGAAAAGAGCCTAAAAAAAATTCGGTCAAGAAAATGACAAGTCAAAGGACTAGGCATCAACGCAATTTTCCTTACTGAGTTATTCATTTGCTCAATCAAAAATTTATTTTCTGCAACTGATCACAGTTGATCTCATGATTCAATTCACAGATATAAAGGAATTCAGCAATCATAATTATGTCATGCTCGAATTTACTAAATTATATAAAGGAAATTTAAGATCTGGGTGCATGGCATCAAGATTCAACTGTGAAAACAAAAATAACAGTTTTTACCTACTCCTGGGATGTTAAAACTGCATTTTTGTCTGATCGACACACAAGATTGAAATTACATTAAATTCAGTAGTAACTGTGGCCATTCTTATAAGCACTGGAGTGAAGTTAAAGCAAACAATGTTTTACAGAATCAAGTAAGTGCATAATCTTCCTTCGTTTCTCAATAAACAATTTTTTCCTCTTAAGATACGCTTACGCTGTTGCTCCATTCTTTAATTTTTTTCATCTTGCACTCCCAATAGTTTTTATTTCAGGCAATTTTGAAAAATGGCTCTTCAGGTAATGAAGTTAGCCGACCCCTGATCTGCAATGAGATTTCCAGTTGTTACGACCAGGTGAGAAAGGGTCTAGGGGTTCCCTCTCAGCCTTCGTTTGGTTTAACCGTAACAGGGTTTAATTTGAAAACACCATGCTTTTAGCTTCCCCTTCAGTGAATCCTTGTTCACTGCTCCAATCGTAAGGCAAAGAAATCAAACAGGTTTCCTTAGATTTAAACAAGAAAAGTAGAAGTTTATTAATCTTCAGCTCTAATCCGGTTAACGAATACGAATATAGGATGTGACCATGAAAGCATGTATATGCGATAATCTCACACGCAGATAGAGGCAGATAAGGTGGAAGGAATAAAGGGGAAAAGTTTGAGGCAATATCTGGTAGTTATAGTCCTTTAAGTTCAATGTGCAGTCTTTGGTTGCCGGTAAGTCTTGCAATTCGTTGGGGCCCAGTTCACGCTTCAACTTGTTCCGATGTCGGAGTCTTTTCTCTCTTGAGCTGTACGTATATTCCGTGGGTCTGTTGGCTTGGGAGAAAGCGAGAGAGAGAAAGAAAGACAGCTAGGCAAGAGATTTGCTTATTTCAGCTTCAGTTGCACACTGCCTTCTGAATTCAAACTGTCCAGTGGCTAGTTCAAACATCCTGGACCAGTCAGTTAGTCACGTGACCAGCTGGTTTAACCAGTCCTGGCTCTGTGGATTGTATCATCTTAGCAGGGCCTGGAATGCGCTTCCTTACACTTTCAATGTCTGGTGATCAAAATCCATTTGTGTTAATTGGAGCAGGGAATAGCCCTTTGTCTCCACAAGCAGCATCTCTTATTATGCAAATGTCCTTTCAGCCCAGTGTCTGGTGATCTTCAAACAAGTCATTCACTCCAGCAACAGTTTAAAATCAATGTTCATGTGACAAAAATTGCCTCTAGTATAGGTAGGTGGTAGGGGAATTGAGGGAAGTTGGGGACGTGGTAGGAACATGGGATTAATGTAAGATTAGCATAAATGGGTGGTTGATGGTCGGCCGAAGGGCCTGTTTCAGTGCTGTATCTCAAAAATAAAAATTAAAAAATTAAATTAAATTAACATGCTTCATTCATGGCAGGTGAGGGTCTGCATGACACAGTGCAGTACTGAGGGACTGCTGCACTGTCAGAGGTGCCGTCTTTCGGCTGAGACGTTGAACCCCCTCCTCCAGCCTTCTGACTTGGAGGCACGAGAAGTGCCACTGAGCCAAGGTTGACACCAGTGAATGGGAAGGTGTTTGGCCCCATTGGAATTGCCTGTTTGGGCTTATAATGGACTCAGACGAGTGCCACACATTTAGACAAGGGGAGGGTGCTGGTAATCTGCAGGGAACTGAGCCAGAAAGTGTGTCTAATTAATAGACAGTTAGCAAGTTGTAGTGAGTTTAGCAACGGGACACTGGTGAGAATGTAAAGCAGAGTCTGTAAATCCTCCAATATGTGTACACTAGGAATCACCCAATCAGTGATGTTTCGTGTACAGCTCCTCCTGTAGAAGTGATATTGGACAGTCAATCAGTTAGCGGAATGAGTTCAGACAGAGACAGAGAGTAAAAAAATGGAGCATGGGTTTCTCTTCAAGCCAAATGGAACGGATTAGGATTGACTTTCACCTGCACTTAAACAGACTGCTTAATGGAGCCTCGACCTCAGTGAATTATTAGAAACAGTAGATCTTGTTGCCTTATTACAGTGCTCAACTGAAAAGCCATGTAATCCGCCCCTGCTTCTGCTGTCCCACCTAATCCCTGCTCCCTCTTCATCCTTCTTTCTCTCTTCTTCCCCCTCTCCAATTCTCCTTCCTCATTTTCCTCCTCCTCCTTTCTGTCCCCGCTGTGCCTTACTCCCTCCTTCATTGTTTTTCTATTCCATTTCCCTCCCAACTTCTTCTACCCTATTCTCACTCCTCAATTCTTTTCTGTCTTTCATTATGTTTTCTCCCTTCTCCCTTCCACTCCGATCTTGCTCTAATCCATCTTCCCTCCTCCCCCCATCTTCCCTTCTCCATCCCCCATTCTCCTTTAGACCTGAACTCGATACACTGCAGGCCGGCTGGAGATAAATAGGAAGGGAGTGGGGGGCAACGGGGGGGTTGATGGGGGCTGGTGCGGGAGATGGTGTGACAGTCTTCTTCAAAGTGTTGTTGTGTGAATTAGCCATCTCGCTTGTCCCAGAGCCAGCTGTGACCCTCGCGTTGGCTGAGAACCAGAGTGGATTTGTCATGGGTTTGTCATGTCTAACATGTGAACATACAAAGGCGAAAGCCAAGAATGGTCACCTAGTCCATCCACTATGATAACCAGACTGATACGGTTATACACTATGATGACCAGACTGATACGGTTAAACACTTCTTCCCTCTCTTCCTCTTCTCCTCCCCGTCCCTCCACAGCTATCTGAACTCCTGGAAGAGGCAGTAAAACAGAGAAAAACCCCAGGGACAGTAAGGAAAACAGTACTCGGGGAAATTCCTTTCCAACTCCCTCAGGTGATCGAACCCCAGTTCAGGAGCTCACGCAGATCAAGTGTGAGCTATAAAGACAGCTGCTTTCTCGATGATGTGATCTCTGCCCAGTCAGGAACCGGTCCAGCTGCCTCTCGAAGAGATACAGAGAGTCAGCACCCAGCAGCTGATAGCATGGTCCAGAGGTTCACCATTTACTGGGATCAAAGGAACCGCCCAAACCTCATTTATTACAACTCTTACAGAGTTCAAGTGCTTGCCTCTGAGAGGCCCCTGGGGAAAAAGAAGGGAGAGAACTTTGGAATAGCTGTGTCCGGAGATAACAAAAAATAGAGCGTAGGGGTGGGGGAGGAGTTGTTCCTCCACGGAGGGTGAAGGAAGACCCTCACTCAGCTGAGGGGCATCTCGGACCCAGATCTCAGCGACTCAATAAGCTGGGAGCATCGATCTCACGGGTAGGCTTTGGAAGACGGTTTCTACTCATCGGTGAGGGGGGAATGGGACTAATTGGATAACTCTTTCAAAGAGCCAGCACAGGCATGATGGGCTGAATGGCCCCCTTCTGTGCTGTAAGATTCTATGACTCTATAAGTAGGTGTCCGAATGACTGCACAGATGAGTCAATGTTCTTGAATACTAATTAATGATAAAATATTCATTGTGAACAGAAACTTGGACAGAAATAATTTACTGAAAACCTGCCACTTCCCCTTCGAGGTTGCCAGGAGGAATTGTAAGAAAAATGGAGAGAGCAATTTTTGTGTGTGATTTTTCTGAGGTGTTTTATTCCTGTCACAGTGCCGATGCCAGAAAGTGGAACCCAGGTGACAGTTTTGGACTGACTTTCTGAAGGCACATTACCATCAGCCTCACAAGCTGGCAGCTCACGGCTTTCAATGCCAATGAAAATGGCAATCACAGTGGTACTGGGGCTAAAAGGGTTAAATTATGAGGCTAGACTAGGCTTGTGTTCCCGAGTGTAGGAGATTAAGGGGTGATCTCATTGAGGTGTTTAAGATGATTGAAGGATTTGATAGGGTCAATCGGGGGAAACGATTTCCTCGGGTGGGACGAGTCCAGAACAAGGGGGAATAACCTTAAAATTAGAGCCAGGCCGTTCAGGGGTGATATCAGGAAGCTCTTCGTCTCACAAAGGGTGGTGGAATTCGATTGAAAACTGAGATAGGTAGATTTGTGTTGGGTAGGGGGATTGAGGGTTACGGAACCAAGGCAGGTAGATGGAGTTAAGGTACACATTTCATTGAATGGATAGAACAGACTCAGGGGGTTGAATGGCCTCCTCCTGTTACTTTGGTTTCTGAGCCATTGAAAACCCCATCCTCCAGCGTTGGTGTAAAGCACTCCAAGGTCAGGTGTGATAAGGTTAAGCAGCCAGTGTTGTGCACCACCGTGCACTTCTGGGAATTCTACCCGGAATATCTCCTAGACTGTCAGTCTCCAGGGACTTCTGTGCAGCATGCCACATGTTCCAGATCTAAATGGCGAAGCCCACTCACTGATGAGTAGAAACCGTCTTCCAAAGCCTACCCGTGAGATCGATGCTCCCAGCTTATTGAGTCGCTGAGATCTGGGTCCGAGATGCTCCTCAGCTGAGTGAGGGTCTTCCTTCACCCTCCGTGGAGGAACAACTCCTCCCCCCACCCCTACGCTCTATTTTTTGTTATCTTTGTTATCTCCGGACACAGCTATTCCAAAGTTCTCTCCCTTCTCGCACCCTCTGTAAACTTGAATTTATCCAAAACTCTGCTGCTGTGTCCGAACTCACAACAAGCCCCATCACCCACTGTGCTCCCTGACTTACATTGGCTCCTGGTCCACCAACGTCTCCATTTTATAATTCTCAATCCTTGTGATCATGTCCCCTCCATGACCTCACATTCCCTATCTCCGTAACCTTCTTCAGCCCTACAGCCCTCTGAGATCTCCATATTCCTCAAATTCAAGCCTCCTGCACATCCCTGCTTATCATTGCTCCACCATTGGCGGCACTGCCGTCAGCCTCCTGGACCCTAAGCTCCGGAATCCCATCCCTAAACCTCTCCGTTTCTCCCTCTTCCTTCAAGATGCTCCTTAAAGCCTATTGCTTTGACTAGGCTTCCCTCCTAATATTTCCTGATGAGGCTCAGTGTCAAATATTTTCAGATAACGGCTCCTGTGAGGCACCTTGGGACGTTAAAGGTGCTATATAAATGCAAGTTGCTGTTGGTGTCACCATAGTATCCTTCAGACACAGTTTGCAGGAGTCCCTCTGAGAATGTAAAATATCTGCCGACCCTGGATATAGGATTAGGGTCACAGCGGGATTGGTGACGGAGGGTGGAATTCCCATCCTCAATCTTTCCTGAGGTGGGAAAATGTATATCAGAGTATGAAATCATAGTGGTTATGTTACTAGGACGGTAAATCCAGGGAACGTAAACTCAAATCCCACCACGGGTGTTTGAGAATTTTTTGAATGTAATTTTAATAATTTGGAACTGAAATGTTGGTTATCAGTAAAAGCGACCATGAAGGTGTCAGATTGTTGTAAATAAAATCCATCTAATGTCCTTCAGAGGGACGGAAATCTGCCATTCTTAACCTTTTTGGCCTATAGGTGACTCCAGTCCCACATCAACGAGGTTCGCTCTTAACTGCCATGTTAAGTTACCCATCCTTTGAAGAAGCTCCATCATTACCACCTTCTCAGGGGCAAGTAGGGATGGGCAATAAATGCTGGCCTTGCCAGCGGTGCCCACAACTCGAGAATTAATTCTTAAAAAGAATTCCAGCCCATGGAATTTAAACAATGAAAGACTTGCATTTATATAGCGCCTTTCACAGCAAGTCCCAAAGCGCTTTACAGCCAATGAAGTACTTTTTGAAGTGTAGTCACTTTTGCAATGTAAGAAACACAGCAGCCAATTTGTGCACAGCAAGCTCCCACAAGCAGCAATGCGACAATGACCAGATCATCTGTTTTTCGTCATGTTGGTTGAGGGATAAATATTGGCCCAGAACACCGGGAAGACTTCAGCTTCTCTTCTGAAAAATAGCGACCGTGTGACCTTCTACGCCCACCTGATGGGGCCTCGGTTTAATGTCTCATCCAAAAGCTGGCATCTCTGACAGTGCAGCACTCACTCAGTATGAACTCAAAGTGTCAGACTGGATTATGTGCTCTAGTCTCAGGAGTGGTGTTCGGAACCCACGATCATCTGCCGCAGAGGCAAGAGTGTTACGCACTGAGCCAGGACTGATGCACTTTTCAGGAAGGGTTATGGGACTGTGCTCAGGATCCTTCCATCTCTCTATCCAAGGGCAATCTAGTTTGCTTGCTGCTACAAAGGAAGCCACTTGAGGTCGCTGGATGTGTAAACATTCAGTAACTGTTTGTCAGATCTGATTTATTGGCACATTCTGCCTGCTTCTGTTACTGTGACGGAATGGAACGAGAAAGTCAATAATTGCCCAGTGAACTCCCCAGAGATTAATGGCATATGAAACATTTCAGGAGGTTGAGAACTGACCCATAGCATGAACTTTATCTCTCAGACTGAGGGTCGACAGGCTAATAGCTGAAGTAATTGAAATAGGGCTGACCCTTTCACCCCAAGCAGTGATTGAAATGCGAAAGGATTGGGTGATTGGGAATGCAGCAGAATCCAGTTGCCAGGCTTTGTGTCTCCAGTGCGTGAATGGATAATTTTGTTCTGTGTGTGTAGGTATCCGTCCATCCAAATTGCTTTGATTCCCAGATGCTAAGCGACAACTTGATCAGACAAATGCCTCGACAGCTAAAGATTTGAGCAGAATAAATTGGAACTGGTTGCAGTGTTCCAGTCGTGAATGGTGGACAATTAAACAACTGACAGGAGGAGGAGTCTCCACAAATATCCCCCAATGATGGGGGAGCTCAGCACATCAGTGCAAAAGATAAGGCTGAAGCATTTACAACAATCCTCAGCCAGAAGTGCCGAGTTGATGATCCATCTCTGCCTCCTCCAGAGGTCATCAGCATCACAGATGCCAGTCTTCAGCCAATCTGATTCACTTCACGTGATATCAAGAAGCGGCTGAAGGCACTGGATACTGCAAAGGCTATGGGTCCTGACAATATTCCGGCAATAGTACTGAAGACCTGTGCTCCAGAACTTGCCGTGCTCCTAGCCAAGCTGTTCCAGTACAGCTACAACACTGGCATCTACCCAGTAATGTGGAAAATTGCCCAGTTATGTCCTGTGCACAAAAAGCAGGACAAGTCCAACCCGGCCAACTACCGCCCCATCAGTCTACACTCAATCATCAACAAAGTGATGGAAGGGGTTGTCGACAATGCTACCAACCGGCAATTGCTGAGGAATGACCTGCTCTCTGACGCTCAATTTCGGTTCCGCTAGGGCCAGTAAGCTCTCGACCTCATTACAGCTTTAAAGTCATAGAGAGTCAAAGCGTTACACAGCACTGAAACAGGCCCTTCGGCCCATCGTATCTGTGCCAGCCATCAAGCACCTATCTATTCTAATCCCATTTTCCAGCACTTGGCCCACAGCCTTGTAACTTATGTCATTTCAAGTGCTCATCTAAATACTTCTTAAATTTTGTGAGGTTTTCCTGCCTCTACCACCCCTTCAGGCAGTGTGTTCCAGATTCCAACCACCCGCTAGGTGAAAAATGTTTTCCTCAAATCCCCTCTAAACCTCTTGCCCCTTACCTTAAATCTATGCCCCCTGGTTATTGACACCTCCGCTAAGGGAAAAAGTTTCTTCCTATCTAACCTATCAATGCGCCTCATAATTTTGTATACCTCAGTCAGTTCCCCCTCAGTCTTCTCTGCTCTAAGGAAAACAACCCTAGCTTTTTCGGTCTCTCTTCATAGCTGAAATGCTCCAGCCCAGGCAACATCCTGGTGAATCTCCTCTGCACCCTCTCCAGTGCAATCACATCCTTCCTATAGTGTGGTGACCAGAACTGTACACAGTAATCCAACTGTGGCCTAACTAGTGTTTTTTACAGCTCCACCATAGCCTCCCTGCTCTTATATTCTATGCCTCGGCTAATAAAGGCAAGTATCCCATATGCCTTCCTAACCACCTTATCTACCTGTGCTACTGCCTTCAGTGACCTATGGACAAGTACACCAAGGTCCCTCTGACCCTCTGTACTTCCTAGGGTCCTACCATCCATTGTATATTCCCTTGCCCTTGTTAGTCCTCCCAAAATGCATCACCTCGCACTTCTCAGGATTAAATTCCATTTGCCACTGCTCCACCCATCTTACCAGCCCATCTATATCGTTCAAACATGGACAAAAAAGCCAAACTCAAGAGGTGAGGTGCGAATGGCTGTCCTTGACATCAAGGCAGCATTTGACCGAGTATGGCATCAATGAGCCCGAGCAAAACTGAAGTCAATGGGAATCAGGGGAGAAATTCTCTGCTGGTTGGAGTCATCCCGAACGCAAAGGAAGATGGTTGTGGTTGTTGGAGGTCAATCATCTCAGTCCCAGGACATCACTGCAGGAGTTCCTCAGGGCAGTGTCCTAGGCCCAACCATCTTCAGCTGCTTCATCAATGAACCTCCCTCCATCATAAGGTCAGAAGTGGGGATGTTCGCTGATGATTGCACAATGTTCAGCAGCATTCGCGACTCCTCAGATACTGAAGCAGCCTGTGTCCATATCCAGCAAGACCTGGACAACATCCAGGCTTGGGCTGAGAAGTGGCAAGTAACATTCGCACCACACAAGTGCCAGACAATGACCATCTCCAACAAGAGAGAATCTGACCATCTCCCCTTGACGTTCAACAGCATTACCATCACTGAATCCCCCACTATCAACATCCTAGGTGCTACCATTGACCAGAAACTGAACTGGAGTAGCCATATAAATACCATGGCTACAAGAGCAGGTCAGAGGCTAGGAATTCTGCGGCGAGTAACTCACCTCCTGACTCCCCAAAGCCTGTCCACCATCTACAAGGCACAAGTCAGGAGTGTGATGGAATACTCTCCACTTGCCTGGATGGGTGCAGCTCCAACAACACTCAAGAAGCTCGACACCATCCAGGACAAAGCAGCCCATCCACCATCTTCAACCTTCACTCCCTCCACCACCGACGCACAGTGGCAGCAGTGTGTATCATCTACAAGATGCACTGCAGCAACTCACCAAGGCTCCTTAGACAGCACCTTCCAAACCCACGACCTCTACCAACTAGAGGACAAGGGCAGCAAATGCATGGGAACACCATCACCTGCAAGTTCCCCTCCAAGTCACCCACCATCCTGACTTGGAACTATATCGCCGTTCCTTTACTGTCGCTAGGTCAAAATCCAGGAACTCATCTGCAGGAAGCGTCACTGGCTGCAGAAGCTTGAGCTCCGGGTTTCGGAACTCGAGCGGTGGCTGGAGTCACTGTTGTGCATCCGCGAGGCAGTGGACTATGTAGATAGCACGTTTAGGGAGGGAATCACACCGCAGGTTAGGAGCATGCAGGCAGAGAGGGAATGGGTGACCGCCAGGCAGTCTAAGAGAACCAGGAGTCCCCTGAGACGATCTCACTCGCTAATCAGTTTTCTGTTTTGGATGTTGATGAGGATGATGGTTCCTCAGAGGAGTGCAGTCAGAGCCAAGTTTGTGGCACCACAGGTGGCTCAGCTGCACAGGAGTGGAGGAAGAGGAGTGGAAGAGCAGTAGTGATAGGGGATTCATTGGTTAGAGAAACAGACAGGTCTTTCTGCAGCAGTAAACATAACTCCAGGACGGTGCATTGCCTCCCTGGTGCCAGGGTCAGGGATTTCATGGAGCGGCTGCAAGACTTTCTTCTGGGGGAGGGTGAACAGCCATAGATTGTGGTCCACATTGGTACTAGTGACATAGGTAAGAAAAGGATGAGGTCCTGAAAGCTGATTTTAGGGAGCTAGGAGGAGATTAAAAAGCAGGACCTCAAAAGCAGTAATCTCAGGATTACTCCCAGTCCCACGAGCAAGTGAGCATAGGAATAGGAGAATTGAGTGATTGAACATGTGGCTGGAGAGCTGGTGTAGGAGGGAGGGCATCAGATTTCTGAGACATTGGAACTGGTTCTGGGGCAGGTGAGACCTGTACAAGATGGACGGGTTGCATCTTAGCAGGACTGGGACTAATATCCTTGCAGGGATATTTTCTAGTGCTGTTGGGGAGGGTTTAAACTAGATTGGTAGGGGGATGGGAACCTGAGAGGGAGCTCAGATTGGAGGGAAGCAAAACTGGTAACTAGTCAGGGGGTGTGGGAGCCAAGAGCAAGTATTAGAGAGGAATACCAAGGTGCACTGAATACTGGGGGAGACAGCACGAGAGTAAGGAATAGTATGTTATTAGGTGGGGTCAGAATAAGGGAGAAAGTAATAAAGTCTAAATCAGGGTTAATGCACATGTATGTGAATGCACAGAGTGTGGTTAATAATGGTGAGGTACAGGTGCAGATTGCCATGTGGAAATATGATGTTGTGGCTATAACAGAGACCTGGCTCAAAGAAGAGCAGGACTGGGTGTTAGATATTCCTGGATACAAGGTGTTCAGGAAAGATAGGAAAGAGAAAAATGGGGGAGGATTGGCAGTATTGATAAAGGAGAGCATTGCAGTGCTGGGGGATGTCCCGGAGGAGTCGAGGACAGAATCAATTTAGCTAGAGCTAAGGAGTAAAAAAGGTGCAGTTACATTGCTCGGTGTTGTCTACAGGCCACCAACTAGTGGGAAGGATGTGGAGAAACAAATTTGCAAGGAAATTACAGAGAGATACAAAAATTATAGGGTGGTTTTAATGGGGGACTTTAATTATCCAAATATAGACTGGGATAATAGTAGTGTAAAGGGCAGTGAGGGGCAAGAGTTCCTAGAGTGTATTTAGGAAAATTTTCTACAACAGTATGTTGCTCGTCCAATGAGACAGGAGGCACTGCTGGACCTGGCTCTTGGGAATGAGGTGGGCCAAGTGGATCAAGTATCAGAAGGAGAGCATTTAGGAGATGGTGATCATCGTATCAAAATGTTTAGGCTGACTATGGAAAAGGGCAAAGAACAATCCAGGGTAAGAATAATTAACTGGGGGAAGGCCAACTTCAATTGGGTAAGAATGGAGCTGGGACAAATAAACTGGAGTCAAAAGCTGGCAGAAAAACCAGTAGATGAACAATGGGCTACCTTCAAAGAAGAGATAGTTCGGGCACAGTCAAGGTATGTTCCCTTGAAGGGGAAAAGTAGAGGAAACAAATCCAGAACTCCCTGGATGACAACAGAGGTAGAGATTAAGATAAAGATGAAAAAGTGTGATGACAGATGCCAGGAAGTGAAAAAGCAAATAAGAGAAGCAAAGTGAGAGCATGAGAGGAGACTGGCAGCTAGCATTAAAGGAGATTCCAAAGTTTTCTATAGGCATGTAAATAGTAAAAGGGCGGTAAAAGGAGGAGTGGGGCCAATTAAAGACCAGAAAGGGGGATTTACGCATGAAGGCAGAGGGCATAGCTGAGGTATTAAATGAATACTCTGCATCTGTCTTTACCAAGGAAGGAGATCCAACCCAGGCCATGTTGAAAGAGGAGGTAAGTCAGACACTAGCTGTGTTTAAAATTGATAAAGAGGAAGTATTAGATAGGCTGTCTGTACTTAAAGTGGATAAAGCACCAGGGCCAGATGAGATGCATCCAAGGATACTGAAGGAAGTGAGGGTGGAAATCACAGAGGCACTGGCCATAATTTTTCAGTCTTTCTTAGACTCAGAGATGATGCCAGAGGACTGGAGAATTGCAAACATTAGACCCTTGTCCAAAAAAGGGTGTAAAGATAAGCCCAGCAACTACAGGCCAGTCAGTTTAACTTCGGTGGTGGGAAAACTTCTAGAAAAAATAATTTGGGACAAAATCAATAGTCACATAGACAAATGCGAGTTAAATAAGGAAAGCCAGCATGGATTTCCTAAGGGCAAATCATGTTTAACTAACTTGCTGGAGTTTTTTGAGGAGGTAGGGGCGGCACAGTGGCGCAGTGGTTAGCACTGCAACCTCACAGCTCCAGGGACCCGGGTTCGATTCTGGGTACTGCCTGTGTGGAGTTTGCAAGTTCTCCCTGTGTCTGCGTGGGTTTTCTCCGGGTGCTCCGGTTTCCTCCCACAAGCCAAAAGACTTGCAGGTTGGTAGGTAAATTGACCATTATAAATTGTCACTAGTATAGGTAGGTGGTAGGGAAATATAGGGACAGGTGGGGATGTTTGGTAGGAATATGGGATTAGTGTAGGATTAGTATAAATGGGTGGTTGATGGTCAGCACAGACTCGGTGGGCCAAAGGGCCTGTTTCAGTGCTGTATCTCTAATCTAATCTAATCGTAACAGAGAGGGTTGATGAGGACAATGCTGTTGATGTAGTGTACATGGACTTTCAAAAGTCATTTGATACAGTGTCACACAACAGACTTGTGAGCAAAGTTGTAGCAACATGGATACGAAAATGGCTGAATGACAGGAAACAAAGAGTAGTGGTTAATGAATGTTTTTCAGGCTGGAGGAAGGTTTGTAGTAGAGTTCCCCAGGGATCAGTGTTGGCACCCTTGCTTTTCCTGATATATATTAATGACCGAGACCTTGGTGTACAGGGCACAATTTCAAAGTTTGCGAATGATACAAAACTTGGAAACATTGTGGACTGTGAGGAGGATAGTGTAGAACTTCAAAAGGACATAGACAAGTTGGTGGAATGGGCAGACAGGTGGCAGATGAAGTTCAGTGCGGAGAAATGTGAAGTGATACATTTTGGCAGGAAGAACATGGAGAGACAATATAAAATAAACGGTACAATTTTAAAGGGGGTGCAGGAGCAGACGGATCTGGGTGTATATGTGCAGAAGTCATTGAAGGTGGCAGGACAGGTTGAGAGAGCGGTTAATAAAGCATACAGTATACTGGGCTTTATTAATTGAGACATAAAGTACGAGAGCAAGGAAGTTATGTTGAACTTGTATAAGACACTAGTTCAGCCTCAGCTGGAGTACTGCGTCCAATTCTGGGCGCCGCACTTGAGGAAAGACATGAGGGCATTGGAGAGAGTACAGTAAAGATTCATGAAAATGGTTCCAGGGATGAGGAATTTCAGTTATGAAGATAGATTGGAGAAGTTGGGACTGTTTTCCTTGGAGAAGAGAAGGCTGAGAGGTGATTTGATAGATGTATTCAAAATCATGAGGGGTCTGGACAGAGTAGATAGAGAGAAACTGTTCCCACTGGTGAAAGGATTGAGAACGAGAGGACACAGATTTAAAGTATTTGGTAAGAGAAGCAAAAGTGACATGAGGAAAAACTTTTTCATGCAGCGAGTGGTTAAGATCTGGAATGCGCTGCCTGAGAACGTGGTGGAGGCAGGTTCAATTGAAGCATTCAAAAGGGAATTAGACAGTTATATGAAAAGGAAGAATGTGCAGGGATACGGAGAGAAAGTGGGGGAATAGGTCTGAGTGAATTGCTCTTTCAGAGAGCCAGTGTGGACACAATGGGCTGAATGGCCTCCTTCTGCACTGTAACAATTCTGTGATTCTGTGAACTCCCTTCCTAACAGCACTGTGGGTGTACCTACACTACATGGACTGCAGCAGTTCATGAAGGCAGCTCACCACCACCTTCTCAAGGGTAATTAGTAATGGGCAATAAATGGTGGTTTGGTCAGTGACGCCCACATCCCCATGAATAAATATAAAAAAATAAAGATGGGAATAGCAACGCCAGTAATCACTGACCCAGAGAGTTACTCTTGTCCCATCACTGGTGGATAGTAGCCCAGAGAAAGAAAGGTTTGCATTTATATAGCGCCCATTGTGACCTCAGGATGTTCCAAAACGCTTTACAGCTGATGAAATCTGTTTGAAGTGTGGTCACTGTTGTAATGTAGGAAACACGGCAGCCAGTTTCTGCGCAGCAAGATCCCACTAACAGCAATGCGATAATGACTGGAGAATCTGTTTTTAGTGATGTCGGTTGAGGGATAAATATTGACCAGGACACTGGGGAGAAACTCCCCTGATCTTCTTCGAAATAGTGCCATGGGATCTTTTACAACCACCTGAGAGGACCTCAGTTTAACGTCTCATCCAAAGAACAGCACCTCTAAAAGGCTCAATTTTTGCACGTAAGCCCTGGAGCGGGTCTTGAACCCACAGAAGCAAGAGTGTGACTAACTGAGCCACAGATGACACCTTGTAGCAATGGATCAGAGTGTTTACTAAATGGTGAGAAGCTGGAAATGGGAGAAGCAGAGAGATTTACAGGTCCCTGTACTGAAATCATTAAAAACTAGGGAACGGGGACAAAAAAAATGTTTTAAAAACTTAATGGAATGTTGGACTTTATTTCAAGGGGGCTGGAGTACAAAAGGGTGGAAGTTGTGCTCCAGTTGTATAAGGTTCTCGTCAGACCCCGCCTGGCGTAACTGTGTTCAGTTCTGGGCCCCGAGCCTCGAGAAGGATATACTGGCCTTGGAGAGGGGTCAGCGGAGGTTCACCGGAATGTAACCAGGGCTAAAAGGGTTAAATTATGAGGACAGGTTGCATTGACTGGGCTTGTATTCTGTTGAGTATCGGAGATTAATGGGGTGATCTAATTGAGGTGTTTGAGATGATTGAAGAATTTTATATGGTAAATAGAAACAATTTCCTCTGCTGGGGAAAGTCCAGAACAAAGGGGCAGAGCCTTAAAATTCGAGCCAGGCTGTGCAGGGTGAAGTGGAAATCTGGAACTCTCTCCCCCAAAACGCTGTTGAGACTGAGGGTCAATTGAAAATGTCAGAGTTGAGATTACTGCATTTTTGTTGGGTAAGGGGATTAAGGTTTATAGAACCAAGTCGGGTAGATGAAGCTAAGATGCGGATCAGACATGATCGAATTGAAAGGCTCGAATTGCTGAATGTCCTCCTCTTCCCATATTTCTCTGATTTAGGACATATATTGACCAGGGCACTGGGATTAAAGACCGCTACCTGACCCGAAGCCGACAGGAGCCGACGACATGTGTCAAGTTCAGGTCGGGTCGGGTCGTTCCTCCGGGTCCGGCTTTCGGGCTCAGGTCGGGTCGGGTCGGGTCGGGCCAGGACCGGGTCAGTCACACACATCAAGAGGTGTTAAAAATTAAAAACCTACCTGAGCTGGGAGTCCGGGACCTCAAAGAGGGAAACTCCGAGTCTGCGCAGTGAGCGAGTGAGCGTCTCTATGACGTCATCGCGCTCATGTTGCAGCTTCCTGCAGATTGAGAGTTGCAGGGTTGGTAAAGGGAACATTCCGGTGGTCGTGTCGGGTCGGGTCGGACTCGGGAAAAAACTGGAGGGACACTGGCCGGGTTGGGCTTGGGTCTGATGTGGTTCTGTCGGGTTCGGGTCGTGTTTTCTTTTCGTGACCTGATCAGGCCTTCTTCAAAATATTATAAATTATAAATTGCCCCTAGTATAGGTAGATGGTAGGGTAATATAGGAACAGGTGAGGATGTGGTAGGAATATGGGATTAGTGTAGGATTAGTATAAATGGGTGGTTAATGGTCGGCACAGACTCGGTGGGCCGAAGGGCCTCTTTCAGTGTTGTATCTGTAAATCTAAATCTATAGCAGCAGATCTTTTACGTCCACCGAGGGAAACAGATTTAATGTTTCACCTGAAATACGGCACCTCTGACAGTGCAGCATTCCCTCATTACTGCACTGGGAATGCCAGCCTGGTATGTGTTCTTAAGTCTCTGGAGTGAGTCTTGAACCCACGATCTTTTTCCTTCGAGTTTCGGGTCACAGCATAAACTTACCTTTCTTCTTTCGAACTGGCCTGCTGCGGTTCTTTAAGGACTGCTGGTGACGCCAGCCTACACTAAGTACCGAAGGATGGAGCGTGCACGGCCTCCCACTACTCACTGAAAATTGCATCAGGGGTCCTGTGAATGTCCCCTGCCACCTCACACAATTGCATAGATTAATGAGGTGCCACTCTTTAACAGGAACAGACGATTAACAGGAGCGGGGCAATGCCATCTCTACAACTTCGAAACGGGGAGGGAGGAAAATCCGCCCCAAATATTTCACTGCTGTGCACAATCTGTAGGTTTGTGGAGGGCGAATGTTGAGCTGAACAGTAAGGGGCATTAGTCGTGTTCAGTCGTCTAGAGCCTTGGCTGAAGCTCCAAAGAGTGACTTCCCTCCTGTTGACAGCACTAGTTTGGTACCCAGTACTCAACCTGCTGTGTTATGTCTCCCCCTCTTGATAAAGATCTGAACTGCATCTCAATCAACCCCAAGAACATCCGGACAACAAAGTTCAACAATTTCGGATCATAAAAGCTGAACCCACTTTTTTGGATGGCCGCTGTTGGTAATGATTCCGCCGTCCCATTTACACCTTCTCTGGACCCACCTTTTGTTTCTTTACTTGTCCCATTGCCATTCCTCTTTTGCCTTGCACCATCTTCCCTTTTGTCATCTAATTTCTCCTGCCTTCCACTCTCTTTTCCCGTCTCTGTACTTTATTTAAAACCTGTTAGGTCACTGACCTGAAACGTTAGCTCTGTTTCTCTCTCCACATATGCTGCCAGACCTGCTGAATGTTTCCAGCATTTTCTGTATTTATTTTAGATTTCCAGCACAGACACAGGCCATTCAGCCCAACTGGTCCGTGCTGGTGTTTATGCTCCACATTAGCCTCCTCCCACCCCTACATCATCTCATCCCATAAAATATCCCTCTATTCCTTTCTCCTTCATGTGTTTATCCAACATCCCCTTAAATGTATCTATACAATTCACCTCAACCATTCCCTCTCTGTGGTAGCAAGTCCCACATTCTCTCCACTCTCTGGGTAAAGAGGTTTTTCCTGAATTCCCTATTGGATTTATCTTATATTTACATCCACTAGTTCTGGTCTCCCCCACAAGTAGAAACTCCTTCTCTGTGTCTACCCTAATGAACCCATTATACTCTGGTTTTACAGAAATATACAATGGAATATCAAAAACTTTAACCCACCCTTCCGTTCATTTCACAATACCTCCAGTCGCTGATATGAATGGAGCTCAGTGTCCAACATCACTGAAAAGAAAAACCCAGATGACGTGCTCATTTACCACCTTGCTGTTTTGGGATCTTGCTGTGCTTCAATTGGCTGCAGTGTTTCCCTACATTACATTACATCACACTTTAAAAAGCTGCTGAAGTGGCTGTAAAGCACTTTGGGACATCCTGGGATCATGAAAGGTGCAGCAGAAAAAAAATTCCTTCTTTCTGATTTTGGACTGATCGACCAAGGAGGCAACAACACTGAGAACAGGCTCATTGCGAAACTCCAGGGCACATGGAATGGAAGCAAACAGCCAGCTTACCTGGGACTGAGGGTGGGGAAGGGGCGCGAATGTACCTCACGGGAAAAGTTCAATGGGCTAAACAAACCTGTTCCTGTCTGAGGGATTTTCCTGAAGATCTTCCTGATTATCCCTCTAATTTCCTCATACAAAATTACCTACAAACCAGGATCAAGAACAGGCGCCTTTAACATAGGTGCTCCAAGGTGCTTCACAGGAGCGTTTTAAATCAAAATTCGACACTGAACCACCTAAGGTGATATTAGGGCAGATGACCAAAAGCTTGGTCAAGGAGGTAAGTTTTAATGAGGAAAGCAAGGTAGAGAGTTGGAGAGGTTTAGAGAGGGAATTCCAGAGCTTCAGGCCCAGGCAGCTGAAGGCACAGCTACCGATGGTGGAGTGATTGAAATCGGGGATGCACCAGAGGCCAGAATTGAAGGAGTGCAGAGATTTCAGAGGGTTTTTTATTATTCATTCATGGGATGTGGGCATCGCTGGCTAAGCCAGTATTTATTGCCCATCCCTAATTGTTCTTGAGAAGGTGGTGGTGAGCTGCCTTCTTGAACCGCTGCAGTCCATGTGGGGTAGGTACACCCACAGTGCTGTTAGGAAGGGAGTTCCAGGATTTTGACCCAGTGACAATAAGGGAACGGCGATATAGTTCCAAGTCAGGATGGTGTGTGACTTGGAGGGGAACTTACAGGTGGTGGTGTTCCCATGCATTTGCTGCCCTTGTCCTTCTAGGTGGTAGAGATTGGAAGGTGTTGTCTAAGGAGCCTTGGTGCATTGCTGCAGTGCATCTTGTAGATGGTACACACTGCTGCCACTGTGCATCGGTGGTGGAGGGAGTGAATGTTTGTGGATGGGGAGCCAATCAAGCGGGCTGCTTTGTCCTGCATGGTGTCAAGCTTCTTGAGTGTAGTTGGAGCTGCACCCATCCAGGCAAGTGAAGAGTATTCCATCACACTCCTGACTTGTGCCTTGTAGATGGTGGACAGGCTTTGGGGAGTCAGGAGGTGAGTTACTCGCCACAGGATTCCTAACCTTTGACCTGCTCTTGTAGCCACATTATTTATATGGCTATTCCAGTTCAGTTTCTGGTCAATGGTAACCCCTAGGATGTTGATAGTGGGGGATTCAGCTATTGTAATGCTGTTGAATGTCAAGGGGAGATGGTTAGATTCACTCTTGTTGCAGATGGTCATTGCCTGGCACTTGTGTGGCGCGAATATTATTTGTCACTTATCAACCCAAGCCTGGATATTGTCCAGGTCTTGCTACATCTGGACACGAGTTGCTTCAGTATCTGAGGAGTCACGAATGGTGCTGAACATTGTGCAATCATCCACACTTCTGACCTTATGATTGTTGGGGCTGGAGGGGATTACAGATGTTGGGAGGGGCAAGGCCTTGGAGGAATTTGAAAACAAGGATGAGAATTGTAAAATCGAGGCGTTGTTTAATCAGGAGCCAATTTAGGTCAGTGAGCACAGGGGTGATGGGTAAATAGGACTTATTGTGAATTAGGACATGGGCAGCAGAGCTTTGGATGACCTCAAGTTTTCAAGGGGGTAGAATGTGGGAGAGTAGCCCAGAGTGCGTTAGAATAGTAAAGTCTAGAGGTAATGAAGGCATGAATGAGGGTTTCAGCAGCAGATGAGCTGAGACAGGGCGAAGTCAGGCGATGTTACAGAGGTGGGAATAGTGATCGTGCAAACTTGTGGCCTGGGAACTCTGGGAAAATTCTCCACGGATCCCCTCAGGTGATCGAAACCCAGCCCAGGAGATCACACGGACCATATGTGATCTATGTGATCTCTGCCCTTGTCAGGAACCAGTTCATCTCTCAAAGGGACAGAGAGTCAGTAGCCAGCTGACAACATATCCCCGAAGCTCACTGCTCTTAGGGAACAGAATCATAACCCATGAACCCCCTCCAGTCTGACACTTCACCACAGTAACAATTTGCCTGGATCGACCTCGTTAACCATGATCTTCAAAATTGCAATGAGTTCACCTCAACACCTCCTCACAAGACTGATTCGAAAAGGCCCAGCTGGTCTACCCCCAGTTTAAAGATGTGTTCAGAATTGGCATTTCCCGCTAAAGGAACGACAGTGAGATGTTTTAACCCCAAGAGATTTTCTTTTCCCAACGAATGCGGGTGATGGCAAGTGGTGATGTTGTACAGAACTGGGGACGCAGCTGACCGAGAGGTCGAGAACACAGGGAAGAAAAATAGATGGAAAAGTTCTCCGCTCCACTCCAGGGTCTGAATTGTGCCTCAATGCCAAGAATCTCTCCATGCAACCCCCCCCTACACCCTCAACTATCTCTGTAACCTCCTCCAGCCTTACAACCCTCTGAGATCTGGAGTGCGCTGCCTGAAAGGGCAGTGGAAGCAAATTCAATAGTAATTTTCAAAAGGGAATTGGATAAATACTTTAAAGGAGAAAGATGTGCAGAGCTATGGGGGTAAGAGCAGGGCAGTGGGACTAACTGGATTGCTCTGTCAAAGAGCCAGCACAGGCACATTGGGCCAAATGGCCTCTTTCTGAGCTGTATCCTTTTATGATTCTATGATCTGTGCATCATTAGCAAGGCCAGTATTTATTGGCCGTCCATAATTGCCCTTGAGGAGGTGATAGTGAGCCTCCTTCTTGAACCGCTGGAGCCTGTGTGGTGAAGGTACACCAACAGTGCTGTTAGGGAGGGAGCTCCTTGAATCTTGCCTCAGTGACAATGGAGGAATGGGTGGTATATCTCTAAGTCAGGATGCTGTGTGATTTGGGAGGGGATCTTGCAGCTGCTGGTGTTCCCATGTGCCTGCTGCCCTTGTCCTTCTAGGTGGTGGAGGTCATGAGCTTGGCCTAGATGTCCGTCCACTTCCTTTTTTCAATACTTCAACTGAAATATGGATTGAACTTGGCAGACGAGGCCACCACATAGTCTCCAACTGTAACTGTGAGATAGTTACTCCACGTTACATTCAGCTTGAGGTTCCCTTCAGTTGTCGGCCTACCCCCTTATTTCCACCCTCAGCGCTCAGATTGTTTCAAAGCTGATCTCTCACTAGGTCAGGGTATTAAGGGTTATGAAGCCAAGACGGATTGAAGGAGTTAGGATTCAGATCAGTCGTTGTCTAATTGAATGGCGGAACAGGATCAAAGGGCTGAATGGCCTCTTCCTGCTCCTTTGTTCCTAAGCTAATAATAACAAATCCTCACTCATTCTCATCCTCTCTCTCTAGTTGTTCTAGTGCATCGCTGGCCAAGCCAGCATTTATTGCCCATCCCTAATTGCACTTGAGAAGGTGGCGGTGAGCTGCCTTCTTGAACCTCTGCAGTCCATCTGGTGCGGGTACACCCACAATGCTGTTAGGAAGGGAGTTCCAGGATTTTGACCCAGCGACAGTGAAGGAACGGCGATATAGTTCCAAGTCAGGATGGTGTGTGGCTTGGAGGGGAACTTGCAGAGGGTGGTGTTCCCATGCATCTGCTGCCCTTGTCCTTCTAGTTGGTAGAGGTTGCGGGTTTGGAAGGTGCTGTCTAAGGAGCCTTGGTGAGTTGCTGCAGTGCATCTTGTAGATGGTACACGCTGCCGCCCCTGTGCGTCGGTGGTGGAGGGAGTGAATGTCTAAGGTGGTTGATGGGGTTCTGATCAAGCGACTGCTTTGTCCTTGATGGTGTTGAGCTTCTTGAGTGTTGTTGGAGAGTTTTTCTGTGAATTTGTATATCGCTACCACGGAGAGTTGTGGTTGCTCAGTTGTTGAGTATATTCAGGGAATTAAGGGATATGGAGATAATGTGGGAAAGTGGAGCTGAGGCAGGAGATCAGCCATGATCTTGTTAAATGGTGGAGCAGGCTCGAGGGGCCGAATGGCCTACTCCAGCTGCTATTTCTTAGGCAACATATAAGATAAGTCAACGGGGTTTCTGCAGTGATACAACCCATAATAGAAAATCCCAACAAGTCTCACTGCCTCTATGTTCATCTCCTCAGGTTTTTCACAATTTCACGAATTGTACAATCTTACAAAAAGGAAAATGTAAAGCAGGGAAGGTTAAGGGGAGATTTGATTGAGGTGTTATGAGGGGTTTTGATCGAGTAAATAAAGAGAAGTTGTTTCCATTGGCAGGAGGGTTGGAACAGAGGACACAGATTTAAAATAATTGCCAAAAGAAAGAGGCGAGATGAGCAAATCTTTTTTTACCCAGTGAGTTGTTGTGATCTGGAACGCGCTGCCTGAAAGGGCAGTGGAAGCAGATTCAATAGTAACTTTCAAAAAGGGAATTGGATAAATAGTTGAAGGGGAAAGATTTGCACAGCTGGGGAAAGAGCAGGGGAGTGGGACTAATTGGAAAGCTCTTTCAAAGAGCCAGCACAGGCACGATGGACCAAATGGACTCCTTCTGTGCTGTATGATTCTAAAATATTTCAGCCAGTACAGAGAGAATGCTGAGTGCTTAATAAATAGTGTTGTATTGACCTGGAATTTTTTTTTTAGTTTTCCCCTATATTTTGAAAGCAGTGCTTCAAAAGGAAAAAGTAAATAGATTTTAATCCATGAATTTTTATTCAGGCACCTTTAACGTCTAGAATTCTGGGAGAAGCGATGTGATAGGTTGACTTATTGTCCCATATAACAATGCTGCAGGGTCAGTGAGAAAGAACAAAAATGCAGAAAGAATTCACATTTAACCCTTTTCAACCCCAGTGAACAGTGAAATATCTTTAATGACACATAAAGGCCACAGAGGAAGCTGTTGGCTTATATCAGTAACTGCTCAGACCAGACTTCAGAACAACTGGTTAAGGGGAGAGAAATGAAGCATCGAATGTTTCTGCCAACCCGATCTTTCTATTTTGTTCGACGGTTGGGATGATGGGCTGAAAGGCATCAATATAGTTTGCATCTTAGTGAAAAGAAGGTGGGGGAATGGGGCAGATTAAAAATGTTGCCCATTCAATTTAAATCCATCCCACTCAGAATTGAGCAAAAGCCATATCTGTGATCCATTCTGCGTTCAGGAGAAACTTCTCTACCCAGAGAGTGGGGAGAATGTGGAACTCGCTGCCACAGGGAGTGCCTGAGGTGAATAGTATCGATACATTTAAGGGGAAGCTGGATAAACAGATGAGGAAGAAAGGAATAGAATGATATGCTGATGGGGTGAGATGAAGTGGTAGGAGGAGTCTCCTGTGGAGCATAAAAACTGTCACAGCCCAGTTGGGCTGAATGGCCTGTCTCTGTTGTGTAAATGATACGTGATAAAGATAAAGATACTGTCGCAATCT
Organism: Heterodontus francisci; assembly: GCF_036365525.1. Taxonomy (NCBI): domain Eukaryota; kingdom Metazoa; phylum Chordata; class Chondrichthyes; order Heterodontiformes; family Heterodontidae; genus Heterodontus; species Heterodontus francisci. The sequence continues at coordinate 11,818,274 of NC_090377.1, forward strand.
ACTTCTGAACTGGTGGCAGCAAAACCGCCCTAAATAATCCACATCCAACAAACAAGCAAGACTCACAAGTTAACCAATGAGTACAAATGTCAGTTAATCCAGCCCAGCGCATGGGCCTTGTACACAAGTTATTGGTTTGGAGCAGATTCTATGAGGGGGAGGGAGGAGGGATGTTAAAATGTCCAACCTGAGACCTCACACCTCTTTGGTAGTCCGGCAAGACACTGCAACAACAGAATCTCTTTGTTGTAGGTATGCTGGTCCATCCACTGTTGTGGAGATCCATCTCGGTGTTAGAGAAACTTTGCAGGGAGCCTTAACACCACAAACGTAGGAACAACTGCCAGGTAACATGAGCGGAGGGACACTTTGGGATATAACATTCCTCAGACCACCATTCTGGCGGAGGATTTAGGGATGAAATCAGGGGTGGGGGACAAGGGCGAGTCATCAGCCCACTCTACATCCCCGCCCCAACTTTCATTTCAATGGTTCCTATGACTTCGATGGAGAGGAGAATTAGGCGAGATTAGGTGATGAGGTCCAGATTCACCTCACCAAAGTCACTTGAAATAAAATGGTCATTACAGAAACAAGAGAGAGGGAGATATCAGAGTTTGTATTGATTCATTCGCTGGATGTGAGCATTGCTGGACAAGCCAGCATTTATTGCCCATCCCTAATTGCACTTCGCAAGGCAACAAATGATGGCCTTGCCAGTGACGTCTACACCCCATGAAAGAATGATGAAAGATGGTTGTAGATGCCTTTGAGAACCTCTGCGGTCCATGTGGATTATAGTTTTCCATAGCGATTTTGGTACAATTGAGTGGCTTGCGAGGCCATTTCAGAGGGCAGTTAAGAGTCAACCACATTACTGTGAGTCTGGATTCATATGTAGGCCAGACCGGGTAAGGTCAGCAGATTTCCTTCCCTAAAGGACAATAGTGAACCAGATTTTTTTTTACAACAATCCAGTAGTTTCATGGTCATCATTAATGATACTAGCTGATCTGAAAATTGAAGTTATGATTACTAACCTATCTGTGCACAATACTTGATTCTCTATATCACACACACTGTGGACAAAAATACGTGTCAGAAAATTCCTGTGTCCCACCTAGTTACACAGTACATCTGTAATGATGCAAAAGAGTAACCATTCTTCTCAAAAGGAAGCAAGCTATATTTTGCGATCCCGCTGTCTCTGTTCAGTTGAATTCTTCACTTGGACTCTCCAACACTACATGACATACTATCATTTGGTAAAAGTGTATCAGGGTTTCGACTGGCTGGGTTCCAAGGCACTTTTTTTCCTGGTACATGCACTGTCGCTGTTCACCCGGTAGATGGGTGGTTGTGGGGGAGATGGGGAGGGGAAGGAGCTCGTGGTAAGGCCAAGCGTTGGGTCATGCTCTCTGTGCGTCTCTCCCTGGATTTAAGCAATCTCCTGTTGATGCTGTGAAGACTCGCTAATCACCTGGTAGGAAGTAGAAGCAGATAACGTCAGTGGGGAATCTTCATTGCCTCCAGCAAGCATTCATGCCCATTTACAAGTAACATAACATTTCTTACGTTACTACAGTGACCACACTTCAAAACGTGCCTCATTGGCTACAAAGCACTTTGGAAAGTCCTGAGGTCATGAATCTTGCTACGCAAAGGCAAATCCTTTCTTTTCAAACATACGAGGAAAGTTAACTGGGTATCCTCTGTGACACAACCCATAATGCCAAATCGCAACAGCCTCATCACCTTTGTGTTCGTCTCCCTGTGTATGCCACAATTGCACTAATTACACAAACTTACATGTGGGAAAAAGTGAGGCAAAAAGGAAAGCACAGAAGGTTAAGAGGAGATTTAATAGAGGTGTTCAAAATCATGAAGGGTTTTTTGATAGAGTAAATGGGGAGAAACTGTTTCTAGTGGCCGGAGGGTCGGCAACCGGAGGGGGAGATCTGGAGAATTATTTTAACACAGTGAGTTGTTGTGATCTGGAACGCGCTGCCTGAAAGGACGGTGGAAGCAGATTCAATAGTAACTTTCAAAAGGGAATTGGATAAATACTTGAAAAAGGAAGCTTTGCAGGGCTATATGGAAGGAGCAGGAGGGAGCGGGACTAATTAGATTGGCTGTATAAAGGGCTGGCACAGGTACGATGGGCAGAATGGTCTCCTCCTATATCATGCTGTATCATTCTATATTTCAACCCGTAGCAAGAAAATACTGAGTGAATAACGAAAGACTTCTGAATTCACTGAAAAAATGTTTTTCGACGGCTGCTGTGTTTTAAGGTCAGTTGCCCAAGAAGAAAAGGATGCGTGTGATTGGTTGATGTAAAATGGGCACAACACACAGCAACATGGCAATGGGACTGACTGTGCCCAATCTGCGCAGCCGTTGGTCCACACTTCTATATTCGTGAGGCGCCTTTTGCTTCCTAAATGTGCCAGGCATCAGGGCTTTTAAATTAGGGGCCAAGGGGTTTGCTCAGGGAATTCTGAACTTGCGGAACACGCTGCTGGCTCGATAGACGGACACCTGTTCACTGAATTCCTTGCCGGATGCTGCAAATCTAAAATAAAAACAGAAAATGCTTGGAAATACTCAGCAGGTCAAGCAGCATCTGTGGAGAGAGAAACAGTTAACATTTCAGGTCTGATGACAGTTTTGTTGAAACGTTAACTCTGTTTCTCTCTCCACAGATGCTGCCTGACCTGCTGAGTATTTCCAGCACTTTCTGTTCCCTTCTAGTGTGAGCCGGGCCAGTATCCAACTGGGAGCAGACGTCACCTTGTATAAAAGGTCGGTACTGCATGGAATTTAGAGCCAGAGTGATCTCCTGTCACCTGGGTGCTCGGAGAGGGATTTTCCAAGTTTCCTTTCCACAAACAGTCCTGGTTTTTCTCTGGTTTCTTGCCTCTTCCAGGGATGTCACGCTGCGCTGTCCACATTGTGACACAGCAGGAATAGCAATAGTGTGGGACAGGTTGGGTGAACTAGAAGGTATTTACCTCTCTGTCATTTTATTTCAGTTTGAAAGAGCCCATCATTGGGGAAAGAGCAGGGGGAGTGGGACTAATTGGACAGCTCTTTCAAAGAGCCAGCACAGACACAATGGACCAAATGGCCTCCTTCTGTGCTGTAGGATTGATCCAGCAATTATTCAGCAGGTGTTGGGCTTTGCTTGGGTTTGTCTAGCGGGCCCTGCGATCAGGAATGGTTCTCCCCCAACGCCGACTGCAATGGAGTTGTGATCACTCCCCACCCTCCACTGTTATCTCCCCCAAACCCTCCCTACCCCAGCACACACCCCCCAACAACCCCCACTCCACTCCCACGTCTTAGCCGCCGCTGACGCAGGGCCGCCCATCATCGATCTCCCTCTGCTTGGGGTGGGCTGCATGGACACTGAGGAGGTGCGAGGTCACATTGCTATCAATGACGGGGATGGTCTCTCAGACCAGGTGTAAAACACAGGGCCCCCCGCCCCAACAACCACCCCCGCACCGTCTATCCTCTCTCAGGTGAGATGTGAAAGGATCCCACACCCCACTATTTTGAAGAAGAGCTGGGAAGTTCTCCCCAGTGTCCTGTTCTACATCTGAACCAACACCTATGATCCAGTCAATTATCTCAGTGGTATTGGTGGGATCTTGCTGTGTGTAAATTGACTCCATATTTTCTACATGACAACAGTGACTACGCTTCAAAAAACGAGTATTAAATTGGTTGTAAAGCACTTTGGGAAGTCCAGAGGTCATATATCATGCTATAGAGATGCAAGTCCTTTCTCACTCATGTGACCACCCACCACCCCCCCCCCCCCCTTCTCTTTCTCTCTCTCCCCGCCCCTCCCACCCCGGGCGATTTGCTGCTCTCACCTCCCCATCCCTTGTTTCGTAAGTCTTGATGGTCACGGTCTTTTTGGTGTGTACTTCACCGAGACGTGGCTGCTCAGGGCTGGTCTCTGGAACAAAGACATCGCAAAGTTACTCACGTGCCCCTGACTCACAGGTCGGAGGTGGGGGGTGGGGTGTGGGGGTGTAGAACTAGCACGACATTGGGAAGTGAATCCCTCGGGAAATGAGGGCAGTGCTTTACCTACCTCTGAAACTCAGAGTCGAAAAAGCCTGGACCGGCATCACAATCCTAAAGCAAAAGAAAAATCACAAAGCATCATTACCCACAGGTCAAAGGGTCAACAACTAAACAGAGCCCTCACGATGTAAGGAACTTCGGTTCAGGATCTTTGAAAAGTATTTTGTTTCTTCATGAATCGGAACCCTCTAAAGTTTTGTTCAGAATACTTAAGAAATTTTAGGAACAGGAAAAGGCCATTTGGCCCATTAAGTTCACAATTCCTCTCCTTTCACGTCCTCAGCAAACCATTAAACCACGTCCATTGGAGGGTCAGTACTGAGGGGGTTCTGCACTCTCTGAGGGCAGTACTGAGGGGGTTCTGCACTGTCAGAGGGGCAGTACTGAGGGGGTTCTGCACTCTCCGAGGGCAGTACTGAGGGGGTTCTGCACTCTCCAAGGGGCAGTACTGAGGGGGTTCTGCACTCTCCGAGGGGCAGTACTGAGGGGGTTCTGCACTCTCCGAGGGCAGTACTGAGGGGGTTCTGCACTCTCCGAGGGCAGTACTGAGGGGGTTCTGCACTCTCCGAGGGCAGTACTGAGGGGGTTCTGCACTCTCCGAGGGCAGTACTGAGGGGGCTCTGCACTGTCAGAGGGGCAGTACTGAGGGGGCTCTGCACTGTCAGAGGGGCAGTACTGAGGGGGCTCTGCACTGTCAGAGGGGCAGTACTGAGGGGGCTCTGCACTGTCAGAGGGGCAGTACTGAGGGGGTTCTGCACTCTCCGAGGGCAGTACTGAGGGGGTTCTGCACTCTCCGAGGGCAGTACTGAGGGGGTTCTGCACTCTCCGAGGGCAGTACTGAGGGGGTTCTGCACTCTCCGAGGGCAGTACTGAGGGGGTTCTGCAATGTTGGACTCTGCACCTGCTCTCTTCACCCTCCAGCAGCTTCCTGTAGGTAGCGATCTCCACGTCCAGCGCCATCTTCACGTTGAGCAAGTCCTGGTACTCGCGCAGATGGCGCGCCATCTCGTCCTTCAAGTGGCGGATCTCCTCCTCCAGCCGGGTGATTGTGTCGGTGTAGCCTGTTGCCTCGCCCGCAAACCTCTCCTCCATTTCCCGCATCTGCCGCATCAACGACTCGTTCTGCCAATGAAAGAGCCATTTCAGTGCGCAGCAGTTACTGAGGCTGAGTGCTTGTTAAGAGCAGATAGTCCATAGGATTTAGGTTGGCCCAGATTTTGCTGTCTAAAAAATAAATAGTGTCTTAATGATAGACGCCCTTAGAAATGGGCAAAACACCGAGCGACTTGGAGTGAGGGAGAGATATCCCGTCAACTGTGAATTGCCACAGGTTGCTGGATAATTTGTGCTGTTAGCCTCGTGAAAACGGCATCTCGCACTTAACCTCCCTGTAATTTCCATGAAGTTGCTGCATTTGCATATTAATTAGGCTTTAAACACATCACAGAAAGTTAAGTCTAATAACTAACAGCCTAAGTTCCCTTGTAATGACGTGATAATTGTTATTAGCTGCTCATCAATCTCTCCAGCCCAGTAAGTGAACAACTATAAGTGTGGAATCTCATTCCTTTAGGTTGTGAATTGTTTTAGGAGAGTTTAAAAATGTCAAATTTTAAATTTTCACTTTTTTTTCTTACTTTTCCTTTCTGTCCCTTTTTCTCTCACTCTCTTAATCCAATCTTTCTTCCACTCCCTTTATTTCTCTTTCTGAACCTGATTTGGTTTTAATTCACTTTCCTTCTTAGCCCCTCCTCTGTTTTTATTTCTCAATCCTTCAATCTTGCTGGTTCAGGGGACAGACTATCGGTCCTGTTGTTCATTGAGGTCCCAGCTGACCTGTTGCTTTCACTGTGCACGTGCCATTTATCAGCTCACACTTTCAACAAACTACAGTGCAAACATTTTAAAACCTAAACATGTACAAACAAGTTGAATTAACAGGGCATGATGTTAATTGTATGTTAATTGAGTGTTTAATTGTATTCAGGAGCTGGTCATTAACTGGAGGGAAGGGAAAGTGGTGGCTTAGTGGTAATGTCACTGATCTAGTAATCCAGAGACCCAGGCTAATGTCATGGGGACATGGGTTTAAGTCCCACTATGGCAGCTGGTGGAATTTAAATTCAATTAATAAAAATCTGGAATTAAAAGCTAGTCTCAGTAATGGTGCCATGAAACTAGCATCGATTGTCATAAAAACCCACCTGGTTCACTAATGTCCTTTAGGGAAGGAAATCTGCCGTCCTTACCTGGTCTGGCCGACATGCATCTCCAGACCCACAGCAATGTGGTTGACTCTTAACTGCCCTCTGAAATGGCCCAGCAAGCTGCTCAGTTGTCAAGGGCAATTAAGGAAGGGCAACAAATGCCCGCCTTGCCAGCGATGCCCACATCCCATGAAAGAATTAAAAATAAACTGGAGATTCACTTGTGCTCCTATATGTAAGAACAGACTGAAACTGTGGTTGTTGGGTTTGGCGGTGCATGCTTGTAAATTGTATCCCTGTAAATATAAGTCCGTAAAGATTGGCTCCAGTTCTATCCTTCTGGCTATCTTTAGTGTAACACATGACATAAAATGCCCCACGCCAGCAAAACCTGTGCCATAGTATTTACAAACCAGAAACAGGCCATTCAGCCCAACTGTCCACGGCAGTATTTACACTCCGCACAAGCCTGCTCCCTCCCTACTTTATCACACTTCATCAACATATCCTTCTGGTCCTTTCTCCCTCGTGTTTATCTAGCTTAAATGTATCTATATTATTCACTACTACTCCCTGTAGTAGTGAGCTCCATATCTCACCACTCTCTGGGTAAGGAAGTTTCTCCTGAATTCCCTGTTGGATTTACTAGTGACTATCTTATATTTATGACCCTAGTTTGGTCTCCCCCACAACTGGAAACAGCTTTTCTACATCTACACTGTCAAACCCCTTCATAATTTTAAAGATCTCTGTCGTGTCACTCTAGAAAAAAGAGCCCTAGTCTGTTCACTCTTTCCTATAATTATATCCATTTGGTTCTGGTGTCATTCTTGTGATTTTTTTTAGCACCTTCTCCAGTGTCTCTGTATTACTTTATAATATAGAGAACAGACTGTGCACAGTGCTGTAAATGTCCAGGTGAATTTGATAACTAACCCTTTACAGATATTCCATCTACTTTTGATTGTTGTTGATAAAGTTATGAATGGGGTAATTAACCCTTTACAGGTGTCAGCTGCGGCTCAGTGGGTAGCACACTCGACTCTGAGTCAGGAGGTCGTGAAGGCTTGAGCACGTATTTGAACACTCCCAGTGCAGTACTGAGGGAGTGCTGCACTGTCGAAGATGCTGTCTTTCAGGTGAGACATTAAAGAGAGGCCTCATCCACCCTCTCAGGCAGAGATAAAAGATCCCACGACCACTATTCGAAGATGAGCAGATGGGTTCCCCCCGGTGTCCTGCTCAATATTTATCCCTTAATTAACATCAGTAAAACAGATTATCTGGTCATTATCACATTGCTCTTTGTGGGATCTTGCTGTGCACAAGTTTGGCGGTCGGGTTTCCTACCTTACAATGGTGATTACACTTAAAACAAAGTACTTCATTGGTTTTAAAGAGCTTTGGGACATCCTGAGGTTGTTAAAGGATCTATTGAAATGCAAGTTCTTTCTTTCCTTTATAATTGCAGGTGGGGATTTAGCGCCAGGCATCATCAAACACTCACAGATCCTTTGAGAGCATCGATCTCGCAGGTGTAGCTCTGAACCTGGTGTCGGTACTCCATCACTTCCTGTTTGGCCTGTCGCAAGGCGTCATTGTTTTTGGCTGCACTCTGATTCAAATCGGACACCTGGAATGGAAGTGGAAAGCACTCAGTTAATGAGTCATCCTATGACCATAAGCCCCACTCTTTAGATAGTCACAGTAATGCCACTGGACGTTAATGTTCCCTTCAATTGTCATGTGACCATGCAGGTAAACATGGCCGCCACACCTACACCATAGTCCATGTGTTGTGGGGATGGAGTGGGGTGGCGGATGGATTAATTCATTCTTCGGGTGTGGATGTTGCTGACAAGACTGGCATTTATTGTCCATCCCCTCACTGCCCTTGAGAAGATGGTGATGGGCCCTTCTTCTTGATCCGCTAGCAGCGGTTTGATACAACTGAGTGGCCTGCTGTGCCACTTCAGAGGGCAGTTAAGGGTCAACCACATCAGTGTGGGACTGGAGTCACATACAGAGTCCGCCCGGGTAAGGACGGTAGGTTTCCTTCTCCAAAGGGACATTGGTGAACCTGGTGGGATTTTAATGACAATCCAACATGGTCACTTTTACTGAACTGAAACTCTCAAAATGCTCACGATGGGATTTGGAATCATGTCCTCGTGGATTATTAGTCCAGTAACACAACCCCATACCCTCCTGTACCCCACATTGAATTGCAAGTTAAGGTGATTCTGAGGGTGCATATGGCTGCCACTGCGGTATCACCGTTCATGTGTTGTGGTGCGGAGGATGGGAAACTCTGGGAACATTCTCAGACGTGGCCAGGAAGGGTGAGCCTGCTTATCGACTGTTTTGATCCAGATAGACAGATACACTGAAGCCCCTGCTGATGTTTCGCCATCTGATTGGGTGGGAAGGGGGTTGAAACGACTAAAAATGTATCCAGTTTAACATTTTCTACGCTCTCATAGAATGGTACAGCAGAGAAGTAGGCCATTCGACCCATCGGGACTATGCTGGAAAAGCAGCTCTCGAACAGGGACGTGAAGCCCGGACCCTCAGCTTAAATCTGAACCTCTACCAACTGAGCCAACAAACAACAGTAGGGAACGCTGGCAGCATTCCCACTACCTCACACTGTACCATTTGAGCTAATCCCCAACACTCTCGAATTGCTTGTCATGTCCAGAACCCCCCTACCCCACACTACTCCTGACCCCTGTCCCCAACCCTGCGCTGGAACACAACATAAGAACATAAGAAATAGGAGCAGGAGTAGGCCATTCAGCCCTTCGAGCCTGCTCCGCCATTCAACGAGATTGTGGCTGATCTTCTACTTCAACACGCATGTAAAATTTAAGCGCATGGGATTGGGGGTAGTGTATTGCAATGGATAGAAAATTGGTTGGCGGACAGGAAACAAAGAGTAGGGATAAATGGGTCTTTTTCCAAAGGCAGGCAGTGACTAGTGGGGTACCACAGGGATCGGTGCTAGGACCCCAGCTATTCACAATATACAGTAATGATTTAGATGAAGGAACTAAATGTAATATCTCCAAATTTGCAGATGACACAAAACTGGGTGGGAGGGTGAGTTGTGAGGAGGATGAAGAGAGGCTTCAGGGTGATTTGGACAAGTTGAGTGAGTGGGCTAATGCATGGCAGATGTAGTATAATGTGGATAAATGTGAGGTTATCCACTTTGGTAGCAAAAGCAGGAAGGCAGATTATTATCTGAACGGCTATAAACTGAGAGAGGGGAATATGCAGCGAGACCTGGGTGTTCTCGTACACAAGTCGCTGAAGGTAAGCATGCAGGCGCAACAGGCGGTAAAAAAGGCAAATGGTATGTTGGCCTTCATAGCAAGAGGATTCGAGTACAGGAGCAGAGATGTCTTGCTGCAATTATACAGGGCCTTGGTGAGGGCACACCTGGAATATTGTGTGCAGTTTTGTGTGCATAGAAACCTATAAAATTCTAACAGGACTTGACAGAGTAGATGTAGGAAGGATGTTCCCGATGGTGGGGGAGTCCAGAATCAGGGGTCATAGTCTAAGGATACGGGGTAAACCATTCAGGACTGAGATGAAGAGAAATTTCTTCACCCAGAGAGTGGTAGCCTGTGGAATTCGTTACCACAGAAAGCAGTTGAGGCCAAAATATTGTATGTTTTCAAGAAGGAATTTGATATAGCTCTTGGGTCTAAAGGAATCAAAGGGTATGGGGTGAAAGCTGGAACAGGTTACTGAGTTGGATGATCAGCCATGATCGTAATGAATGGTGGAGCAGGCTCGAAGGGCCGAATGACCTACTCCTGCTCCTATTTTCTATGTTTCTATGTTACACCATTTTCCTGCACTATCCCCATATCCCTTGATGTTTTTAATATATCTATCGATCTCTGTCTTGAACATACTCAATGACTGAGCAGCCACAGCTCTCTGGGGCAGAGAATTCCAAAGATTCACCACCCCCTGAGTGAAGAAATTTCTCCTCATCTCAATCCTAAATGGATATTTATCCTGGAGCCGTGTAACAGAGAGAACCGCCAGCCACGAACCTTCGACTTGTACCACTCCTCGGCCTCCTGGACATTCTTGGCCGAGATGGTCTCGTACTGTGCACGGATATCACGCAGAGCAGCGGTGAGGTCAGGCTTGGACATGTCCACCTCCACCTGGATCTGTTGTTCCTGGAGTTGAGCCTGCAGCTCGCGCAGTTCCTTCAAACAAGTGAAGAAGAAGAGCGAATGAAACAGATAATCAAAAAGCAATAACAAAATCATTTCCAGATCTCCCGTGGCATTGCTCAGTTCTAGTAGGAAGGACGTGCAGCTTTACAAGGGCAGCAGTCTAGTACTCGTCTTCCACCTTGCCATGAACAAGGCCACAGGGTATGTAAACATTTTAAGTTGTCACAGTTAAAATGTCACGCTATCCAATATACAAATTTCACAACTTTTTTATTGAACAGAACTTTCAAAAGAGGAAGGAAATCAACAATTTCTTCTGATGCCTTTAACAGCCCTGGAGATTTTGCAGCTTTAGTTTCTCTCAGGAAGACACAACAGGAATATCTTACAGGGGAATGCCAAGTCACTGTAACTGACCTGGGAGTGTTTGATGGGGACAGTGTAGAGGAAGTTTTATTCTGTATCTAACCCCGTGCTGTATCTGTCCAGGGAGTGTTTGATGGGGACAGTTTAGGGAGAGCTTTAATTTGTATCTAACCCCGTTTTTTTTTCTTTTTTTTTCTTTTTTTTTACTAGGCTGATTCCTGGGATGAAGGGGTTGTCTTATAAAGAACAGCTAAACAGGTTAGGCCTTTATTCATTAGAGTTTAGAAGAATGAGAGGTGATCTTATAGAAACATATAAGATTTTAAGGGGGCTTGACAGGGTAGATTTTGAGAATATGTTTCCACTAGTAGGGGAATCTCGAATTAGGGGATATAGTTACAGAATAAGGGGGCACACATTTAAAACTGAGATGCAAAGGAATGTCTTCTCTCAGAGGGTGGTGAATCTCTGGAATTCTCTACCTCAGAGAGTTGTGGAGGCTAGGACACTAAATGTATTTAAGGAGGAGGTAGATAGATTTTTGAAATCTCGGGGAGTCGAGGGGAATGTGGAGCAGGCCCGAAAGAGGAGTTGAGGCCTGGGACAGATCAGCCATGATCTTATTGAATGGCGAGGCAGGCTTGAGGGGCTGAATGGCCTACTCCTGTCCCTATTTCATATGTTCTTATGTTTCTTAACCCCCGTGCTGTACCTGTCCTGGGAGTGTTTGATGGGGACAGTGCAGAGGGAGCTTTACTCTGTATCTAACCCCGTTTTTTTTTCTTTTTTTTCAAGAGTGTTTGATGTGGACAGTATAGAGGAAGAGTTCCTCTGTGTCTATCCCCGTGCTGTATCTGCCCAGGGAGTGTTTGATGGGGACAGTTTAGGGAGAGCTTTAATTTGTATCTAACCCTGTGCTGTACCTGCCTGTGAGTGTTTGATGGGGACAGTGTAGAGGGAGATTTACTCTGTATCTAACCCCCGTTTTATTTTGTAGAGGGAGCTTTACTCTGTACCTAACCCCAATTTTTTTGATGGGGACAGTGTAGAGGGAGCTTTACTCTATATCTAACCCCGTGTTGTACCTGCCTGTGAGTGTTTGATGGGGACAGTGTAGAGGGAGCTTTACTCTGTATCTAACCCCGTGCAGTACCTGTCCTCGGAGTGTTTGATGGGGACAGTGTAGAGGGAGCTTTACTCTATATCTAACCCCGTGTTGTACCTGCCTGTGAGTGTTTGATGGGACAGTGTAGAGGGAGCTTTACTCTGTATCTAACCCCGTGTTGTACCTGCCTGGGTGTGTTTGATGGGACAGTGTAGAGGGAGCTTTACTCTGTATCTTACCCCCGTTTTCTTTTGTAGAGGGAGCTTTACTCTGTATCTAACCCCATTTTTTTTGATGGGGAGAGTGTAGAGGGAGCTTTACTCTGTATCTAACCCCGTTTTTGGGTTTTTTCAGTGGTTTAATGTAACTTTATTGATACAGAAATAGTAACTGCTCAATTCTTGTATCCACGACTCGCTCTGTGACCTCGAGCTCGTTCAAACTTCCGACCCTTGGAGGAGATGTAGGGCTTGGTGTGGCTGTGTGGCGTCCCAGGAGCTGACCCAAAATGTCTGTAAACTTCCCGACCTTTGCGAGGTCTGACAGCAGCACTGTACCATTACCCTTGGGAGCAGCCAGGGCTAACTGGTCAAAGGTCATGATCTGGCCTCCGGCTTTCAGAATGCGATGTCTAACCCCGTGCTGTACCTGTCCTGAGAGTGTTTGATGGGGACAGTGTAGAGGGAGCTTTACTCTGTATCTAACCCTGTGCTGTACCTGTCCTGGGAGTGTTTGATGGGACAGTGTAGAGGGAGCTTTACTCTGTATCTAACCCTGTGCTGTACCTGTCCTGGGAGTGTTTGATGGGACAGTGTAGAGGGAGCTTTACTCTGTATCTAACCCTGTGCTGTACCTGTCCTGAGAGTGTTGGATGGGGACAGTGCAGAGGGAGCTTTACTCTGTATCTAACCCCGTTTTTTTTCCTCTTTTTTTCTTGGGAGTGTTTGATGGGGGACAGTGTAGAGGGAGAGTTACTCTGTATTTAACCCCTTTTTTTTTGTAGAGGGAGCTTTACTCTGTATTTTTTGTCCCCATTTTTTTTGATGGGGACAGTGTAGAGGGAGCTTTACTCTGTATCTAACCCCGTGCTGTACCTGCACTGGGAGTGTTGGATAGGGACAGTGTAGAGGGAGCTTTACTCTGTATTTAACCCCTTTTTTTTGTAGAGGGAGCTTTACTCTGTATTTTTTGTCCCCATTTTTTTTGATGGGGACAGTGCAGAGGGAGCTTTACTCTGTATCTAACCCCTTGCTGTACCTGTCCTGGGAGTTTTTGATGGGACAGTGTAGGGGCAGCTTTACTCCATATCTAACCCCGTTTTGTTTTAATAAGGTGGCTTTTATACCCCAGGCCCCTTTTATATTCTTCATGTCGAGGGGGCCTTTATTGCTCAGGCCCCCTTTATATACATACTTATATTTTTAAAATAACTTTATTAAAAACAGAAATAAACACAAAACTCAAATTAAAATGCCATTCTCGGCGTCGACGATGCACTCCAGTTCCTGCGGTGCCCACCGGTCGCGGAAGGCTTCAAGCGTGCCGGCGGACACTGCATGCTCCTTCTCCAGGGACACCCGGGCACGAACGTAACCGCGGAAGAGGGGCAGGCAATCGGGGAGGACGGACCCCCCGACAGCCCGCAGCCTGGACCTGTGAATTGCCACCTTGGCCAGGCCCAGGAGCAGACCGACGAGGAGACCCTCCTCCCGGCCCACGCCCCTCCGCACCAGGTGCCCAAAGATCAGGAGCGTGGGATTGAAGTGCAGCCAGAACTTGAGGAGCAGCCCCTTCAAATACTCAAAGAGGGGCTGCAACCTCGCACACTCCGTATATACATGGAACACGGACTCGTCCAGGCCGCAGAAAGTACAGGCGGCCTGGGAGTCCGTGAACCTACTTAAAAGCCTATTGCACGGGACTGCCCTGTGCAGCACCCTCCACCCCAGGTCCCCGATGTAAAGGGGGAAGACTCCCGCATAGAGAGACCTCCATCGGGGTTTCCCCTCGCCGCCAGATGGCAACGCGGACCGCCAGGGCGTGTCCGGCCGGCTGACGAGGGCAAGGAAGTGCAGAGTGTGCAGGAGCAGCCCGTACAGGAAACCCCTCCGCGCCGATTGGAATGGCACGGAGGGCATTTCCGCGAGGCGGCTCGGGTTGTGCGGTACCGGCTCCCGAGGAGGGTTTCGGGGCCTGGGTCCGATGAGCAGTTCCGGTCTAACCCCGTTTTTTTTTTTTTTTTTTTTTTTTCTTTTTTTTTTACCCCCGTGCTGTACCTGTCCTGGGGAGTGTTTGATGGGGACAGTGTAGAGGGAGCTTTACTCTGTATCTAACCCTTTTTTTTTTAACCCCGTTTTTTTTTTTTCTAACCCCGTTTTTTTTTTTTCTTTTTTTTCTAGAGGGAGCTTTACTCTGTATCCAACCCCCATCCTTTTCTTTTCTTTAAGGTGGCCTTTATACCCCAGGCCCCTTTTATATTTTTCACATCGAGGGGGCCTTTATCCCTCAGGCCCCCTTTATGTACATATTTACAGTTTTAAAATAACTTTATTAAAACAGATAAATAAACAAAAAACTCAAATTAAAATGCCATTCTCGGCGTCGACGATGCACTCCAGTCCCTGCGGTGCCCACCGGTCGCGGAAGGCCTCAAGCGTACCGGCGGACACCGCATGCTCCTTTTCCAGGGACACCCGGGCGCGAACGTAACCGCGGAAGAGGGGCAGGCAATCGGGGAGGACGGAACCCCCGACGGCCCGCAACCTGGACCTGTGAATTGCCACCTTGGCCAGGCCCAGGAGCAGACCGACGAGGAGATCCTCCTCCCGGCCCAAGCCCCTCCGCACCGGGTGCCCAAAGATCAGGAGCGTGGGACTGAAGTGCAGCCAGAATTTGAGGAGCAGCCCCTTCAAATACTCAAAGAGGGGCTGCAACCTCGCACACTCCGTATATACATGGAACACGGACTCGTCCAGGCCGCAGAAAGTACAGGCGGCCTGGGAGTCCGTGAACCTACTTAAAAGCCTATTGCACGGGACTGCCCTGTGCAGCACCCTCCACCCCAGGTCCCCGATGTAAAGGGGGAAGACTCCCGCATAGAGAGACCTCCATCGGGGTTTCCCCTCGCCGCCAGATGGCAACGCGGACCGCCAGGGCGTGTCCGGCCGGCTGACGAGGGCAAGGAAGTGCAGAGTGTGCAGGAGCAGCCCGTACAGGAAACCCCTCCGCGCCGATTGGAATGGCACGGAGGGCATTTCCGCGAGGCGGCTCGGGTTGTGCGGTACCGGCTCCCGAGGAGGGTTTCGGGGCCTGGGTCCGATGAGCAGTTCCGGTCTAACCCCGTGCTGTACCTGTCCTGGGAGTGTTTTATGGGGACAGTGTCGGGGGAACTTTACTCTTGTATCTAACCCCGTGCTGTACCTGTCCTGGGAGTGTGGGCTGATGACATTCGTTGTTTGCTCCTCGAGGTGCATGCACAAAAATCATTTCAACCAAAGAGTTGACAGAATCAGAGAAACCAACATCACAGAAGGAGGCCATTCAGCCCATTGTGCCTGTGTGCTGGCTCCTTGAGAGACCATGCCTATTTATAGTCCCACTCTTTGTCCAGAACCCTTAAGTTCCTCATTCTCAAGATCCTGTCCAACCTCTGTTCAAATTATTTTTATGGAATCAGCTTCCACCACCTTTAGATCTTTGCCAATGATTTTCAACCTGTGATCTCTGGTTATTTACCCACTCACTAAAGGGAATAATTTTTCTCTGTCTACTCTATCAAAACTGCTCATCCTCCTAAAAACCTTTATTAATCACCTCTTCACATTTCCTGTTCCAAGGAGAAGAATCCTCCCTTTTCCAACTTCTCCTAATAACCCGAGAAAGTGACTGGGGAATGGAGGAATTAAGGAACTGTTGCGTTGACTCACTCGCTGTGACTCACCTCCTCGTGCACCTTTTTGAGGAATGCAATCTCCTCTTGGAGGGCCTCAATCCTACGCTCGAGGTCGAGGCGAGCAAGTGTGGCTGCGTCAACATCCTGTAAATGGAAAAGACACCTGCTGAAGCGGGGATTAACTGCAATTGTTCCATCATTCGGTAAGATGATTCCTACTGCCAGCTGTCTGTGAGGCTTTTAAAAATAACACATAAAGGCCCTCTGTATCAAAGGAGAAAGCAGACTGCCTGGAGTTGCATTGCTTTACCTACACCCCACTGAGCAACTGACAGCAAATCCCATCTTTCACTCCCTTTTCTCCCAGAATTTTGCCATGAAGGCGGATCACCACCATCTTCTCACGGGCAGCTGGGGATGGGCAATAAATGCCTGCCTTGCCGACGATACCCACACCTCAAGAATTAATTAAAAACTAGGTAAGATTGACAGCGATATGATCCACAATCTCATCATAATGCTTTCTCAAAATGTGTTCCTTCACTGTCACTGGGTCAAAATCCTGTACCTACCACCCATGGACTGCAGTGGTTCAAGAAGGCAGCTCACCAACACCTTCTCAAAGGCAATTACGGATGGGCAATAAATTCGGGCCTAGCCAGTGACGCCCACATCCCATGAAAAGGAGTTTTGAAGAAGCTACAGTTAGTGGATTCAGGATCTCAGGGTGAGGGCTTCTCAACATTTGGGTAGCACTGACTTGCAGTTAGTGGAGGGAGAGCATGAGCTCTTCAGTCATTAGACCCTCTCTGCCCTTCCCCACCCCTGCATCGGATAACATAGCCTGAGTAGGGTCACCAACTCTGATTGGACGCATCACCACATGATCTCCCGCCTCCAACCGCCACGCCCCCACACTCCTGCCATTGGTCAGCCTACATGTCAGTCCTCGCGACGCCCCACTACCCAGGCCCAATCGGAAAGAAAACAGAGTCTTCATTACCTTATTGGATGATCTTTGACTGCCATTCAAGCAGCCTTTCCCCCCTCCTCATTTCGAAACATTTTTACAACCAATAAACTAAAGTGTTCAAAGAAAATTTAAATAAGCAATTTTTTTAATGCCCCCTCTGATTTTACTCCTGGGAACAGGATCAGATTGCAAGACTTACGTGCCGGAATGCAGCTAGGTTATTCTCAGCCTCCTCTTTCAGTTGGATCTCATCTTGTAATCTGCAAAAGAAGATAAAAGCACAATGGTCGCTTTGTGAATCTCACTGTTTGTAGACTGACCATCCAGTTTGTTTCTTTTGAATGACATTCCTCTTTTCCTCATGTCGACCATGGCTCAGTGAGTAGCATGCTTGCCTCTGAGTCGCCACACCCTCCTCATACATTAAAAGTATGGGTGTTACTCCCTCCTCACCTTGTCCTAGGCCTCACCATAGCCCTTGTCCTCGGCCTCACCCTATCCCTTGTCCTAGGCCTCACCACCCTATCCCTTGGCCTCAGCCTCACCATATCCCTTGTCCTAGGCCTCACCCTAACCCTTGTCCTAAGCCTCACCATATCCCTTGTCCTAGGCCTCACCCTATCCCTTGTTCTAGGCCTCACCCTATCCCTTGTTCTAGGCCTCACCCTATCCCTTGTTCTAGGCCTCACCCTATCCCTTGTCCTAGGCCTCACCCTATCCCTTGACCTAGGCCTCACCCTATCCCTAGTCTTGAGCCTCATGCTACTCCTTGTCCTAGGCCTCAGCCTACTTCATGTCAGGTGACCATGTGCAATTATCTTTGGTGATCATGCACTCGCTTAGTAACTTGATCGTAACTTCCCCTTGGTATTCCAAATTGGAATTTGCTTTCAGGTTCTTCCAAATGCCCTTGAAGCAGATCCTATTTTTACCTTTGTTCTCAGCTGCTCACAGTAAATCTTCTGCTCTTGTCTCAGCAATTTACAGTTTCTGGCTCAGATGCGCCTTTCTAAACTAGAGGGACGCAGTTACCATATGTGCAACTGGCTGTGTTTACAACCTTCTTACACTGTTGGCCATGGATCCGTGGGTAGCATTCTCACCTCAAAGTCAGAAAGTTATAGATTCAAATCCCAATCCAGAGATTTAAGGACAAAACTGAAGGCTGGCAGTACCAATGCAGTACTGAGGGAGTGCGGCACTGTCAGAGATGCCATTTACCAGTTGAGATGTTAAACCAAGGCCCTTGCTGCTCACTCAGATGGATATAAAAAATCCCATTTTATTATTTCAAAGAAGAGTAGGGGAGTTCTCCCTGGTGTTTTGGCCTCTGTCAATTAACATCACTAAAATAGATTATTTGGTCATTTATTTCATTGCTGTTTGTGGGAGCTTGCTGTGCGTAAATTGGCTGCCGTGTTTCCTACATTACAACAGTGACTGCACTTCATTAGCAAAGTCCCACAAACAGCAATGAGGTAAGTGAGCAGTTTAACTGTTTTAGTCATGTTGGTTACGGGATAGATATTGGACAGAACACGGGAGAGAACTCCCTTGCTCCTCTTCACAACAGTGGTCATGAGATCTTTTACATTCACCTGAGAGGGCAGATGGTTTAACGCCTCATCTGAAAAATGGCACCACTGACAGTGCTGAACTCCCTCAGTACTACGCTGGAAGCATTAGCCTTTGTAATGGGACATGAACCACAAGCTTCTAACTCAGAGGTGAGATTGCTTTCATGGAGCCAAGCCTGACACTGAAACAGGGGGGAAAGTTAGCAGAACAAAAAGTTAGCGTGAGGTAAAGTGTCCTGTGCTGGTTCTTTGACAGAGCTGTCCAATTAGTCCCACTCCCCTGCTCTTTTCCCAGAGCTCTGCAAATTTTTCCTTTTCAAGTTTCTTTTATTCGTTTCATGGGATGTGGGCGTCACTGGCAAGGCCAGCATTTGTTGACCATCCCCAATTGCTCTTGACAACTGAGTGGCTTGCTAGGCCATTTCAGAGAGCAGTTAAGAGTCAACCACATTGCTGTGGATCTGGAGTCACATGTAGGCCAGACCGGGTAAGGACAGCAGATTTCCTTCCCTAAAGGACATCAGTGAACCAGATGGATTTTCATAGCAATCGATGATGGTGCAACAAAACTATTACTGAAACTAGCTTTTCATTCCAGATTTTTTTTTAATTAATGAATTGAATTTAAATTTCACCAGCTGCCATAGTGGAATTCGAACCCATGTCCCCAGTACATTGGTCTGGGGCTCTGGATTACTAGTTCAGTGATATTACCACTATTTATCTAATTCACTTTTGAAAGTTACTGTTGAATCTGCTTCCACCGCCCTTTCAGGCAGCGCATTCCAGATCACCTCTGATTCTTCTGCTAATTACCTTCAATCTGTATCCTTTGCTTACTGACCCTCCTGCGAGTGGAAAGATTTTCTCCCCACCTACTCCATCAAAATCCCTCCTAAAGCTTCTACTAAATCTCCCTTACCCTTCCCTGCTCTGAGAACAATCCCAGCTTCTCCAGTCTCTCCACATAACTGAACTCCCTCATCCCTGGAACCATTCCAGTAAATCTCCTCCGCATCCTCTCCAAGGCCCTGACATCCTTCCTAAAGTGTGGTGACCAGAATTTAGATACAATACTCCAGTTGAGGGCTAACCAGTGATTTATAAAGATACTGCTTTGCTTTTGTACTCTGCCACTATTTATAAATCGATGGATCCCCCGTACGCTTCTCAACTCACCCAGTCACCTTCGAAGACGTGGCAATGATGAGCGGACAGTCCACATATAACGGTGCAGCTGAGGTGGTAACGCGTAAATCAGCAAGCTGGTTGTAAATTGTGTCCAGGACTGTGAGACACATTGAGGTGTTGCAGAGTTTTGGCTGACCTCAAGTTAATGAATGGGAAGATGCAAGTATAAACAGATTGATGGGAAGGGGGAGGGATGGTATTATGGGGCCTATAATCCGTCTGTTCTTTAAGAGTATTGACAGTGAATTACTTTTTACACTACCAACTATGAAGATAAGCATTCAAACTAATCAGAAACAATATCAGTGCCGAGCCTGAGAGTAACAGAGCTGCTCAATAATGTTCCTATTCATTGGGCCTAGTGATCTGTTCCCAATCCTGATACATTCCTATGTACTCTGCTGCCTATATCCCAACTCACACCAAGACCCATTCGCCCATCACCCTGTGCTCGCTGGCCTACACTGCCTCCTGTTCTGGCAAGGCTTCAATTTTAAAATTCTCATCCTTGTTTTCAAATCCCTCCATGGACTCGCCCCCTCCTTATCTCCGTAACCTCCTCCAGCCCCACAACCCTCCGAGATATCTCCATTCCTCCAACTCTGACCTCTTGCACATCCTCAATTTTAATCGTTCCACCATTGGCGGCCGTGCCTTCAGCTGCCTGGGCCCTAAGCTCTGGAATTCCCTCCCTAAACCTCTCCATCTCTCTCTCGCTCCCACTTTAAGACGTCCCTTAAAAGCTACCTCTCTGACCAAGCTTTTCGTCATCTGTCCCTAATATCAACTTATTGTGGCTCAGTGTCAAATTTTATTTGATTATCATTCCTGTGAAGCATCTTCGGATGTTTTACCGCATTAAAGGAAGCACCTTTGGAATTCGCTACCGCAGAGGCCTGTGGATGCTCAGTCATTGAATATATTCAAGACTGAGAGCGATAGATGTCACGACACTGATGGAATCAAGGGATATGGGGACCAGGCGGGAAAGTGGAGTTGAGGCAGAAGATCAGCCCTGATCTTATTGAATGGTGGAGCAGGCTCGAGGGGTCATATGGTCTACTCCTGCTCCTATTTCTGTTGTTCTTATATAAATGTAAGCTGCTGTAATCATATCTGTTGCTAAGGAAGTGGATGAAGTAGCAATGCAGACAGAGTCGATATTATTTTACAGGGCTGCACTCCAGGAACTGCTTCCTGTATCCTTGGCCCTTCCTGTCGTCTGGTCAATGTACGTCTGCCCTGCGTCCAAACTCCATCTGTCACATAAATAACATCTTGCTCCTTGGAACATCTGGAGGATCCCCTCACCAGAAAAAAAAGGTCTAAGCCTCAACTCATCTTCCCCCTTAAAGTAAATGCTCCAAACTGGAATCTTCGACTGATAGTTGATTGAAAAGAAAGATCACACCCCTTGCGAATTGGGGGATGTCCGTTGTCATGGCAGCCCACACAAAACCTTTCTGTCCCTTTTTGTGTGGAATAAAAAGGTGGCAGCGACCAGAAATGGTGAGCAATGACCTGTTGCCTTGGCAATGAACACCTCTTCCCCCACCCCAGGCATCAGACGGGAGGTAGGAAATGGAAAGCAAATTCCTAATAAACAACTTGCATTTCTATAGCATCTTTCACAACTTCAGACCGTTCCAAAACGCTTTACAGCCAATGAAATACTTTTTTTTTTAAGTATAGTCACTGTTGTAATTCAGGAAACACAGCAGCCAATTTACACACAGCAAGATCCCACAAACAGCAATGTGATAAAGACCAGATAATCTTTTTTTTGTGATGTTGGTTGAATGATAAATATTGGCCCCAGGACACTGGGGAGAACTCCCTTGCTCTTCTGCAAAAGAGTAGGCATGAAATCTCTGACATCCACCTGAGAGGAAAGACAGGGCTTTGGTTTAACACCTCATGAATTAGACAGCACAGACAACAGTGCAGCACTCGCTCAGTGAGTACTCCATTGGACACGTCAGGCTGGTTTTAGTGCTGAAGCTTCTGGAGTGGGACTTAAACCCAGAACCTTCTAACTCATAGGTGAACAGGCTACACACTGAGACACACCTATCACAGCAAGCTATAGTGGTGACTAAGCCACTGGGACAATCATTGTTAATTCATATCCCACTGGATTGAACCAGGGACTCATATTCAACAAAGACCCCATGGGAGGAGGGAGTATAAGACTCTTTAGTTGCCTTTCAGTGCATTACAAATTAACGGAAATTTAAACTCCAGTTCTGCTATTTTTCTGACTGGCTTTTTCTCATTGTCCCTCAACAGGATTATTTTCCTTTATTTTTCCAGCCTGTGTTGCTTGATGGAATCTCTTAACACTCTTCCCCACCCCACCGCCCCCCCCCCCACCCCCCTTCCATTCCTCCAGCCAATTCTCTATATATGGTCAACAATGCAGTCTTAAAGCCTTTAAATGGCTTGACTTAAAATAATCTGACACTTCCTCTCAGAGACGTGCTGCAGAGAGGGAGGAACAGCAGTCTGTGGGTGGAATTCACATAAAATACTTTTCCTTTTATCTCTTAGCTGTCCTCCTCTAGTAGTGCTTAATCATGCTGAGATATGGTTACGAGAGTGATGTCGGTCACTTGACCAACCTTCATTGTGTGAGTCTAGACATCGAGTATATCTGTATAGATGAACAGGAAACCTAGTTGGTTTTCCCTTCTAACTCAGAGGATCCCAGATCAGGATTCAAAGCTGAAACAGCTTCGGATCGATTAAGCAGGCAAGTTATGCTAAAACTTTATAAAGGCTACAAATGGAGTATTGCGTCCAGTTCTGGTCACCACACTTTAGGAAGGATGTGAGGGTCCTTAAGAGGGTCCAGAGGAGATTTACCAGAATGGTTCCAGGGATGAGGGATATTAGCTACAAGGTTAGGTTGGAGAAGCTGGGGTTGTTCTCCTTGGAGCAAAGGAGATTGAAGGGAGATTTGATAGAGGTGTACAAGATTCTGACAGGCTTAGATAAGGTAGACAAAGAAAATCTGTTCCCATTTGCTGATCGGACAAGGACTAGGGGACACAGATTTAAGGTTTTGGGCAAGAGATGCAGGGGGAATGTGAGAAGGAAATATTTTACACAGCGAGTGGTAATGACCTGGAACTCACTGCCAACGAGGATGGAAGCAGAGACAATGATTTCAAAAGGAAATTGGATAGGCACTTAAGGGAAATAAACTTGCAGGGCTACAAGGATACAGCAGAGGAATGGGACTGAATGGATTGCTCTACAGAGAGCCAGCTTGGACTCGATGGGCTGAATGTGCTTTTATGACTCTATAACAGAGTGCAAAGGAGCACTGAGTGTTTTTCCACAGTTTACTCACTCTGACACCAGAGTTGGAGAGACTAGAGAAGCTGGAATTGTTCTCTTAGCCTTAGAACAGTGTGGTACCAGAAAATGAGGGACTTTATTTCTGTGGAGAGACTGGAGAAACTGGGATTGTTCTCCTTAGAGCAGAGAAGGTTAAGGGAAGATTTAATATCGGAGTGCAAAATCATGAATGTTTTTGACAGAGTAAATAAAGAGAAACTGTTTCCATTAGCAGGAGGGTCTGTAAACACAGGATACAGATTTCAGGTGATTGGCAAAAGGCAGATGAGGACAATCTTTAGAGACAGTGAGTTGTTGTGATCTGGAATGTGTTGCCTGAAAGGGCGGTGGCAGCAGATTCAATAGTAACTTTCAAAAATGGAACTGGATAAATACTTTTTCATTCTTTTATGGGCTGTGGCTGTTGCTGGCAAGGCCAGCATTAATGGGCCACCCTTAATTACCCTTGTCAAGTGAGTGGCTTGCTCACTTCAGAGGGCAGTGAAGTGTCAACAACATTACCGTGAGTTTGGAGTCACACCAGGTAAGGATGGCAGATCTCCTTCCCTCAATGGAATTATTGAACCAGGTAGGTTTTTATGAGAATTAATGATAGCTTCATAGTACCATTACTGAGACAAGCTTCCAACTCTAGATTTTTAACTAATTAACTGAATTCAAATTCCAGCAGCCGCCATTTGAACCTGTGTCTCTAGGGGATGTAGGCAGGACCAGTAGCTCAGTGACATTACCACTATGTCACTGTCTTCCCCTTGTGGACGTAATACAGGGCTATGGAGAAAGAGCAGCAGAGAATGGGACTAATTGGCTAACTTTTTCAAAAAGCTGGCACAGGCACAATGGGCCGAATGGCCTCCTTCTCTGTTGTATGATTCTATGAAGTGAAGGTATCTCAGTATTTCTCTATCTCTTCCACAATGAAACATGATCTGGCTATCACATTATAACGGGTGCTTCACCCACTTACTGGCCTAAGGCATAATGATGCTCCGCCAATTCCAATCAAAATTGCCACTTTACTATGTTTTTTTATTATTTGTTTCATGGGATGTGGGCGTCGCCAGCAAGGGCAGCATTTGTTGCCCATCCCTAATTGCCCTTGAGAAGGTGGTGGTGAGCTGCCTGCTTAAACCGCTGCTGTGCATGTGGGGTAGTTACACCCACAGTGCTGTTAGGAAGGGAGTTCCAGGATTTTGACCCAGCGGCAGTGAAGGAACGGCGATATAGTTCCAAGTCAGGATGGTGTGTGACCTGGAAGGGAACTTGCAGGTGGTGGTGTTCCCATGCATCTGTTGCCCTTGTTGTTCTATGTGGTAGAGCTCGCAGGTTTGGAAGGTGCTGTCTAAGGAGCCCTGGTGCGTTGCTGCAGTGCATCTTGTAGATGGTACACACTGCTGCCCTGTGCATCGGTGGTGGAGAGAGTAAATGTTTGTGGATGGGGTGCCAATCAAGCGGGCTGCTTTGTCCTGGATGGTGTTGGGTGTCTTGAGTGTTGTTGGAGCTGCACCCATCCAGGCAAGTGGAGAGTATTCCATCACACTCCTGACTTGTGCCTTGTAGATGGTGGACAGGCTTTGGGGAGTCAGGAGGTGAGTTACTTGCCGCAGGATTCCTAGCCTCTGACCTGCTCTTGTAGCCACGGTATTTATATGGCTACTCCAGTTCAGTTTCTGGTCAATGGTAACCCCCAGGATGTTGATAGTGGGGGATTCAGCGATGGTAATGCTGTTGAATGTCAAGGGGAGATGGTTAGATTCTCTCTTGTTTGAGATGGTCTTTGCCTGGCACCTGTGTGGAGCAGATGTTGTCCAGGTCTTGCTGCATCTGGACACGGGCTGCTTCAGTATCTGAGGATTTGTTGAAGTAGAGACTCATTCCCTGTCTAACTCATTCTTTTCCAAGGGCACCCTGTATTCCTCCTACAATCTGCTTGCTTTCCATCAGATACTTAATAATGAGGAAGGCCATTCAGCCCATCTTAATCTATCCCTCTACACTATCCCAGGACGGGTACAGCACGGGTGCGATACGGAGTAAAGCTCCCTCCACACTGTCCCATCAAACACTCCCAGGGCAACCCATAACCTCTTGAGACAATGCCTGAGGATTACACTGAAGGGTATTAACTTGCCAAGACACTCCTGCCTCTGAATCTGAAGGCTGTGGGTTCAAGTCCCACTCCAAAGATCTGAGCCCATAATCTACGCTGATTAGGGAGTGCTGCGCTGTCAGAGGTGTCGTCTTTCGGATGAGAAATTAAACCAAGACCCTGCTTACGGGTGGATGTAGCAGATCCCATAGCCATTACTTCAAAGAGGAACAAGGGAGTTCTCCCCATTATCCTAAACAATATTAATCTCTCAACTAACATCATTAAAAATAGGTGAGCAGGTAATTTATCTCACTGCTGCTTGCACGATCTTGCTATGTGCACATTGGCTGCTGTGTTTCCAACATTACGACAGTGACTATCAAGAACATAAACTCTAGCACACACAAGTTGGATCAAATAACCTGTTTCTATGCTGTAAATTCTCTGTAATTCTACACTCAAGAAAGTACTTGAGTGTTTGTAAAGTGCTTTAGGGCATCTTAAGTGTGTGAAAGGCGCTACAGAAATGCAAGTTCTTCCTTTCTTGTATTGTAAGGACACTACATGATCCTGACGGGTGAGGGTCCACATTGGGAGCATACACCAGGAAAACTTACCCTTTGGATTTTGAGGAGTCTTTTGAAGATGAGGGGAGAGGTGGAATAGAGAGAGGTGCTCAGAAAGGTCTCACAATCCCAGCATTGAGCCAAGTTTACAGGGAGTTGGGGATTGTAGCCCCATTTGTAACCTGGGAATTCCCTGGGAATGATGGAGTCTCCACTTGCAATCCGTCAAATCAGGAACCACATGACACTTGGTAAAGCATCTTTACAACAACTTGCATTCATATAGCATCTTTAACATAGCAAAATTACCCAAGGAGCGTCACAGGACCATTATCAATTGCAATTTGACACTAGGTCACATAAGGAGATATTAGAACAGGTGACGGTCACAGAGGTAGGTTTTAAGGAGCACCTTAAAAGGAGAGAGAAAGAGAGATAAAGAGGCAGAGAAGATTAGGGGCTCAGGCAGCCAAAGGCATTACCATCAACATGGTTGCGCAAAAGGCCAGAATTGGAGGAGCGCAGAGATCTTGGAGACCAGTCGGAAACAGGAGGAGACCATTCAGCCCCTCTGGCCTGTTCAGTCATTCAATTAGATCATGGCTGATTGTATCTCAGCACAATTTACCCACCTTTTGCTCTATTCCAAAAGCCATTTGGTGGAGGATAGAACTGGAGCCAATCTTTACACACTTTTATGTTTATTTGCAGAGTTACACATTACAAGCCTGTGTCTCCTAACCCCAACAACCACAGTTTCAGCCTATGTCTATTTCTAGGGGCTCAAGTGAATCCTCAGTTAATGCCCACCCCCTGCATACGATTAAACACAACTAATATACCATTAACACATTTGCTTCATATTCCTTGACACCCTTATCTAAGTTTCAATCAACCTCCCAACATCCACAGCCTTCTGGCGGAAACAGTTCCAGACTCCTGTTAACCTGTGCGTGAAAAAAAATGCTCCTGAATGGCCTGTCTCTAGGTTGAAGATTATGCCTCTCGCTCTTGATTCCCCCAACCCAAATGAAATATTTGCTCCAGCTCTACCCGTTTAAATGGGCGTTCGGTTACATCAGAACAGCTGTCTATTTAAATTCCCCGGCACTCCAGTTGGTAGTGAGACTGCTGCTGTCTGCTGGCAAGTAGGATTCGAATGACGATCAGCAATCAGATCAAGATTACGTAGCATTCCATAGAATTTGCAGAACAGAAACAGACATAACTGGTCCATGCTAGTATTTATGCTCCACATGAACCTACTCCCACCTTACTTCATCTCACTCCATCAACATAACCTTCTATTCCTCTCTCCCTCATGTCTTTATCCAGATTCCCCTTAAATGTATCTATGCTATTTGCCTCAACGACTCCCTGTGGTAGCGAGTTCCACATTCTCACCACTCTCTGGGTGAAGACGTTTCTCCTGAATTCCCAATTGGATTTATTAGTGACTGTCTTACATTTATAACATCTCTATGTCTTCCCTATCAAGGCCCCTTCATAATCTTAAAAACCTCTATCAGGTCACCCCTCCGCTTTCTCTTTTCTAGAGAAAAGAGCTCCAACCTGTTCAGCTTTTTCTGATAGTTATAACCTCTCAGTTCTGGTATTTTCCCTGTGAATCTTTTTTGCATTTGCTCCAGTGGCTCTATATCATTAATACAATATAGAGACCAGACGTGTGCACAGTGCTCCAAGTGTGGGCTAAACAATTTTTTACACATGTTTAACAAAACTACTCTGCTTTTCAATTCTATCCCCCAGAGTTCATTTTTACACAGTGTGTTGTTGTGTGATCTGGAACGCGCTGCCTGAAAGGGCGGTGGAAGCAGATTCAATAGTAACTTTCAAAAGGGAATTGGATAAATACTTGAAAAGGAAATTTTTGCAGGGCTATGTGGAAGAACAGGAGGAGTGGGACTAATTGGATAGGACTTTCAAAAAGCTGACACAAGCACGATGGGCCGAATGGCCTCCTTTTGTACGCAATGATTCCATGATATTAGATTCAGTGTATGTAATATTCTCTTATTAAAGATTCATTACCAGACAGCCCTACAGATAATTACTTTCAATATTTTTCAATATAAAATGAAGTTGAAGTTAATGTATTTATACATTTGCAGTTATAGCCTCTGGTCCTGCAGAGAACTCAGGGATTCTGCCAGCATGCCATGTTTCCGAGATGGTGCAGGAGATTTTAAAACCAAGGATGTTGACAGCACGGAAGTTGGCCATTCAACCCATCATGTCTGGGCTGGCTCTTTGCTAGCTCAATCTAAAACTAATCCCACTCCCCTGTCTCACCATAATCCCTCTATCTTCCTCTGCTTCACAGCTTATCTGTTGTTCCAATGAAGTGGTCTCTGCTTCAACTACTCCCTGTGACAAAGCATTCCATAGTCCCCTGAGTAATGAAATTCCTCCTAACTCTCATCCATGCTTTTGTTGCCTCTAGACTTGACTATTCCAATTCCCTCCTAGCTGGCCTCCCATCTTCCATTCTCCATAAACTTTGCTGCCCATATCCCAACTCTCACCAAGTCCCACACCCCTGTGCTTGCTGACCTACATTGACCCCCAGTCCAGCAATGTCTCGATTTTAAAATTCTAATCCTTGTTTTCAAATCCCTCCATGGCCTTACCCCTCCCTAAATCTGTAAGCTCCTCCAGCCCTACAACCCTCCGAGATCTCTGTGTTCCTCCAATTCTGGCCTCTTGCACATCCCCCACATCCTTTTCTCCACCATTGGCAGCCGTGCCTTCAGCTGCCTGGGCCCTAAGTTCTGGAATTCCCTTCCCAAACCTCTCCTCCTCCTCTCTCCTCCTTTTAAGATGTTCCCTTAAAACCTACCTCTTTGACCAAGCTTTGGGTCACCTGTCCTGATGTCTCTTTACATTGCTCAGTGTCAAATCTTTATTTGATAACGCTCCTGTGAAGCACCTTGGGACATTTTTACTCCTTCAAAGGTACCATGTGAATGCATGTTGTTGTTGTAACCTCTTAGTGACAATTTGAAATTGATGATGCTCCCTGAAGTGTCGAATGAGGTAAGGATATGAAAAACATCCCAGGACTCTTGAAGTGGAATCAAACAAAATTTGACAGCGCACCATACGAGATATTAGGACAGGTGATTAAAACCTTGGCCAAAGACTTAGGTTTTAAGGAGCATTTTAAAGGAGAAAAGGGAGGTAGAGAAGCGGAGAGGTTTCGGGAGGAAATTTCAGAGCTTAGGGCCCATGCAGCTGAAGGCAGAAACGGTCATGGTGAAGTGGTTACAATCAGGGATGCCCAAGAGGCCAGAATTAGAGGAGTGCAGGTATCTCACCTTGAGTGTTGTGACCTGTTTGGAGTAAAGTCAGTGACTGCGAGTACATTGCAGACCCTGTAATGGGGCACTCCTGGTCTGACAGCAATGGAATCCGAGATTCCCAGTATAGCCAATGGACATTCACCCCGAATGGATAAAGACTACGTCAACTTCTCTCTAACATCACACTGCCGAGGTTAGAAAGCAGAGCATAAATGGAGGCTAGTGCCCAGTGGAAAAGAGGTGAAATGTAATTAACAAGCCGCTACATCAAAGGCTGATTAAATTACAGAGTGAAACTCTGTGCCAAGTGTTCGACATGGTTATAGTGACAGCAGGCGTCTTTCAGTTTAATTCTTGATTTATTTTTAACTGTAATGATCAGGGCAGTGAAGGGGCCGCATCAACAGACCTGATCCCACAAGCATTCCAAACCCAGGCACACTAACCCAATCTCACCCTCACTCACTATCCCAATCTCTCCCTCACTCACTATCCCAATCTCTCCCTCACTCACTATCCCAATCTCTCCCTCACTCACTATCCCAATCTCTCCCTCACTCACTATCCCAATCTCTCCCTCACTCACTATCCCAATCTCTCCCCCACTCACTATCCCAATCTCTCCCTCACTCACTATCCCAATCTCTCCCTCATTCACTATCCCAATCTCTCCCTCACTCACTATCCCAATCTCTCCCTCACTCACTATCCCAATCTCTCCCTCATTCACTATCCCAATCTCTCCCTCACTCACTATCCCAATCTCTCTCTCACTCACTATCCCAATCTCTCCCCCACTCACTATCCCAATCTCTCCTCCACTCACTATCCCAATCTCTCCCTCACTCACTATCCCAATCTCTCCCCCACTCACTATCCCAATCTCTCCCTCACTCACTAACCCAATCTCTCCCTCACTCACTATCCCAATCTCTCCCCCACTCACTATCCCAATCTCTCTCTCCCTCACTCACTATCCCAATCTCTCCCTCACTCACTATCCCAATCTCACTCTCCCTCACTCACTATCCCAATCTCTCCCTCACTCACTATCCCAATCTCTCCCTCACTCACTATCCCAATCTCTCCCCCACTCACTATCCCAATCTCTCCCTCATTCACTATCCCAATCTCTCCCTCACTCACTATCCCAATCTCTCCCTCACTCACTATCCCAATCTCTCCCCACTCACTATCCCAATCTCTCTCTCCCTCACTCACTATCCCAATCTCTCCCTCACTCACTATCCCAATCTCACTCTCCCTCACTCACTATCCCAATCTCTCCCTCACTCACTATCCCAATCTCTCCCTCACTCACTATCCCAATTTCTCCCCCCCTCACTATCCCAATCTCTCCCTCACTCACTATCCCAATCTCTCCCTCACTCACTATCCCAATCTCTCTCTCCCTCACTCACTATCCCAATCTCTCCCTCACTCACTATCCCAATCTCTCCCCCACTCACTACCCCAATCTCTCCCTCACTCACTATCCCAATCTCTCCCTCACTCACTATCCCAATCTCTCTCTCCCTCACTCACTATCCCAATCTCTCCCTCACTCACTATCCCAATCTCTCCCCCACTCACTACCCCAATCTCTCCCTCACTCACTATCCCAATCTCTCCCTCACTCACTATCCCAATCTCTCCCCCACTCACTATCCCAATCTCTCCCTCATTCACTGTCCCAATCTCTCCCTCACTCACTATCCCAATCTCTCCCCCACTCACTGTCCCAATCTCTCCCTCACTCATTATCCCAATCTCTCCCTCACTCACTATCCCAGTCTCTCCCTCACTCACTATCCCAATCTCTCTCTCCCTCACTCACTATCCCAATCTCTCCCTCACTCACTATCCCAGTCTCTCCCCCACTCACTACCCCAATCTCTCCCTCACTCACTATCCCAGTCTCTCCCCCATTCACTATCCCAATCTCTCCCTCACTCACTATCCCAATCTCTCCCCCACTCACTGTCCCAATCTCTCCCTCACTCACTATCCCAATCTCTCCCCCACTCACTATCCCAGTCTCTCCCCCACTCACTACCCCAATCTCTCCCTCACTCACTATCCCAGTCTCTCCCCCATTCACTATCCCAATCTCTCCTGCACTCACTATCCCAATCTCTCCCTCAGTCACTATTCCAATCTCTCTCTCACTCACTATCCCAATCTCTCCCTCACTCACTATCCCAATCTCTCCCTCACTCACTATTCTAATCTCCCTCACTCACTATCCCAATCTCTCCCTCACTCACTAACTAATCTGCCAGTCACTCACTATTCCAATCTCTCTCACTCACTATCCCAGTCTCTCCCTCTCTCACTACGCATTCTCCCAGTCGCTCACTATCCCAGTCGCTCCTCACTCACTATCCCAATCTCTCCCTCATTATCCCAATCTCTCCCTCTCTCACTATCCCAATCTCTCCCCCACTCACTATTCCAATTTCTCTCTCACTCGCTATCCCAATCTCTCCCTCACTCACTATTCCAATTTCTCTCTCACTCGCTATCCCAATCTCTCCCTCACTTACTATTCCAATTTCTCTCTCACTCGCTATCCCAATCTCTCCCTCACTCACTAACCAATCTCCCAGTCACTCACTATTCCAATCTCTCTCTCACTATTTTAGTCTCTCCAATTTGCACACATTCCTGCAGTCTCTCCTCCTTTTCCTAGACGCATGTGTCTTGTCAACTCTTCCCCAATTCTATCAGCCCAAGGGCATTGAACCCCCCCGCCACGCATCGCCCGCCCCCTCCATCCTGCTTAGCTCACAGTTTCACATCCACTTTGCCAAGATCAGAGCCCCAGGTCCCAGCACCTTCTCCCCAAATCCTCGGTCACTCGATTCTGGTGCAAAATCCATTTAAGCCAAGTCTAGCCCACGGCGTGTCACTAAGAACCTAAACAAGAACATTACTCCACATCCTAAAGACACAGTTCACGTCTCTACAGTGATTTACCCGAGCCCTTTTTCACAAGTCTTGTTCCACAACTTTTTCCCTTATATTTGTATTTAATGTCCATCCATAGTGTGGGACTGGAGTCATGTGTAGGTCAGACAGGGTCAGGGTGGCAGGTTCTCTTTCCTGAAGGGCATCGTTGGGTATAGAAGGAGAGCTTGGTAGCATTCATGGTGATTTACTGATGCAAGTTAGTTCAGTTTCACACACTTTGCCATGGTGGAATTACGATCTCAAGGCCTCAGGGATAGTCATCAAGGAGCATAATCACCACACCCATCAAACCCATCAACCAATGTCAAAACCCTTGTCTAAAGCCACTTAGCTAACGAAAACCTCAATCTGCAGTCCCAAGCTCAAGAAAAGAAAAACTTGCATTTATATAACAGGTGCACAGTGGTAGCAGTGTGTACCATCTACAAGATGCACTGCAGCAACGCACCAAGACTCACTTCGACAGCATCTTCCAAAACCCACGACCTCTACCACCTAGAAGGGCAAGGGCAGCAGTTACATGGGAACACCATCGCCTGCAAGTTCCCCTCCAAGCCGCACACCATCCTGACTTGGAACTATATCGCCGTTCCTTCACTGCTGCTGGGTCAAAATCCTGGAACTCCCTTCCTAACAGCACTGTGGGTGTACACCTACAGCCCAAAGAGTGCAGTGGGTCAAGAAGGCAGCTCACCACCACCTTCTCAAGGGCAATTAGGGATGGGCAACAAATTCTGGCCTTGCCAGCGATGCCCACATCCCATGAAAGAATTTTTTAAAATGTATTTTATGACCTCAGGACTACTCAAAGCACTTTAGAACCAATGAAGTGTAATGTAGGAAACGCAGCAGCCAATTAGCGCAGAGCAAGCTGCCACCCACACCAATGTGACAATGACCAAATCATCTGTTTTTTGTGATATTGGTTGAGTGATAAACATTAGCCAGGATACCAGGGAGAACGCCCCTGCTCTTCTTCAAGCTAATGGGATCTTTTACATCTACCCGAGATGGGAGACGCAGCCCATGGTCTCATCTGAAGGATGGCATCTCTGACAGGGCAGGACTGGGAGAATCAGCCTGGAAGACCTGCACAATCTCTGGAGTAGGAGTTGAACAAACAACTTTCGAACTCAGAGGCAAGAGTGCTACCCACTGAGCCAGGTCTGACATGGAGGGATAGGGGGAATGAGTGATATTTATGATGGTACAGAGTGGGAGGGGTCTGAACGCTGGATTGAGAGTGAAATATGTGAGTGAGATACAGCCACATCTGTCAACCCAACTGAGGTGGGTGGAGCTGTTATCTCACTGTCCTACCTCTGCTTGAGTTTCTGGAGGTCATCTGCCAGATTGTCCTTCTCTACTTCCACGCGGACCTTCTCATTGGTCAGCACGTCGATCTGTCGCCGGAGGTCCCTCATCTCCTGCTCATAGAGATCGTTCACTCGTCCTGGCTCCTGCCCCTTTAGCCGGTTCACGTCGGCCAGCAGCACCTTGTTCTGCTGCTCCAGGAAACGGACCTTCTCAATGTAGCTGGCAAAGCGGTCATTCAGGTGCTGCATCTCCGCCTTCTCGTTGGTCCTAGTCTGGATGAACTCCTGGTTCAGGGCATCGGCGATGTTGAAGTCCACCACCTCATAGCTTCTGCTGGGGACCTTGGTCCGGTAGCTGGAGTAAGAGGGCAGGACGGTAGACTTGGACATCAGCAGCCTGGAGGACAAGTTGCTGCTCCCTCCGCCAAACCGACCACTGGAGTAGGAAGCTCTGGACATCTGGGGGGAACTCATCAGATTCCCTCCAAAGGTCCTTCTGTAGGAGCTGGAGGACGAGGCGGTTGCAAAAGACATGGTGTACTGCTTAGGTCTCTGACTGTCTTCCTTTCTTCCCTTCCCTTTCCTTTCTGTCTCTCTCTCTGTCTCTCTCCTTCTCTCCCCTCCTAACTACAGCACTGCTATTGAACTGACAGCGGCTGCAGTCCCAACCTCCCACTATAAATATGCTGCTCAGAGTGGCACTGTTCGTAACTACTAGGTCCTAGTGCCCTGTGCATCGAACTATCATCTCTGCACTTGAGTCCTGGTCAATATTTATCCCTCGACCAACACGACTAAAATTAGATTACCTAGTCATTATCACACTGTAGTTTGTGCCCTTTGTGATGACAGGTCATCGACCTGAAACGTTCACTCTTCTTCTCTCTCGACAGATGCTGCCAGACCTGCTGAGTATTGCCAGCACTTTCTGTTTTTATTTCAAAAGTTCTTCCTTGGCTGTAAAGTGATTTGGGATGTCCAGACGTTTTGAAGGGTGCTGTATATGTTATGAACAAAGAACAAAGAACAGTACAGCACAGGAACAGGCCATTCGGCCCTCCAAGCCTGCGCCGATCTTGATGCCTGCCTAATCTAAAACCTTCTGCACTTCTGGGGACCGTATCCCTCTATTCCCATCCTATTCATGTATTTGTTAAGATGCCTCTTAAACGTCGCTATCGTACCTGCTTCCACCACCTCCCCCAGCAGCAAGTTCCAGGCACTCACCACCCTCTGTATAAAGAACTTGCCTCGCACATCCCCTCTAAACTTTGCCCCTCGCACCTTAAACCTATGTCCCCTAGTAACTGACTCTTCCACCCTGGGAAAAAGCTTCTGACTATCCACTCTGTCCATTCCACTCATAACTTTGTAAACCTCTATCATGTCGCCCCTCCACCTCCGTCGTTCCAGTGAAAACAATTCGAGTTTATCCAACCTTTCCTCATAGCTAATGCCCTCCAGACCAGGCAACATCCTGGTAAACCTCTTCTGTACCCTCTCCAAAGCCTCCACGTCCTTCTGGTAGTGTGGCAACCAGAATTGCACGCAATATTCTAAGTGTGGCCGAACTAAAGTTCTGTACAGCTGCAGCATGACTTGCCAATTTTTATACTCTATGCCCCGACCAATGAAGGCAAGCATGCCGTATGCCTTCTTGATGACCTTATCCACCTGCGTTGCCACTTTCAGTGACCTGTGGACCTGTACGCCCAGATCTCTCTGCCTGTCGATACTCCTAAGGGTTCTGCCATTTACTGTATACTTCCCACCTGCATTAGACCTTCCAAAATGCATTACCTCACATTTGTCCGGATTAAACTCCATCTGCCATTTCTCCGCCCAAGTCTCCAACTGATCTATATCCTGCTGTATCCTCTGACAATCCTCAACACTATCCGCAACTCCACCAACCTTTGTGTCGTCCGCAAACTTACTGATCAGACCAGCTACATTTTCCTCCAAATCATTTATATATACTACAAAGAGCAAAGGTCCCAGCACTGATCCCCGCGGAACACCACTAGTCACAGCCCTCCATTCAGAAAAGCACCCTTCCACTGCTACCCTCTGTCTTCTATGACTGAGCCAGTTCTGTATCCATCTTGCCAGCTCACCTCTGATCCCATGTGACTTCACCTTTTGTACCAGTCTGCTATGAGGGACCTTGTCAAAGGCTTTACTGAAGTCCATATAGATAACATCCACTGCCCTTCCTTCATCAATCATCTTTGTCACTTCCTCAAAAAACTCAATCAAATTAGTGAGACAGGACCTCCCCTTCACAAAACCATGCTGCCTCTCGCTAATAAGTCCATTTGTTTCCAAATGGGAGTAAATCCTGTCCCGAAGAATCCTCTCTAATAATTTCCTTACCACTGACGTAAGGCTCACCGGCCTATAATTTCCTGGATTATCCTTGCTACCCTTCTTAAACAAAGGAACAACATTGGCTATTCTCCAGTCCTCTGGGACCTCACCTGTAGCCAATGAGAATGCAAAGATTTCTGTCAAGGCCCCAGCAATTTCTTCCCTTGCCTCCCTCAGAATTCTGGGGTAGATCCCATCAGGCCCTGGGGACTTATCTACCTTAATGCTTTGCAAGACACCAACACCTCCTCCTTTTTGATAATGAGATGACTGAGACTATCTACACTCCCTTCCCTAGGCTCATCATCCACCAAGTCCTTCTCTTTGTTAAATACTGATGCAAAGTACTCATTTAGTACCTCGCCCATTTCCTCTGGCTCCACACATAGATTCCCTTCTCTGTCCTTGAGTGGGCCAACCCTTTCCCTGGTTACCCTCTTGCTCTTTATATACGTATAAAAGCCTTGGGATTTTCCTTAATCCTGTTTGCCAATGACTTTTCATGACCCCTATTAGCCCTCCTGACTCCTTGCTTAAGTTCTTTCCTACTGTTTTTATATTCCTCAAGGGATTCGTCTGTTCCTAGCCTTCCAGCCCTTACAAATGCTTCCTTTTTCTTCTTGATTAGGCTCGCAATATCCCGTTATCCAAGGTTCCCGAAACTTGCCAAACTTATCCTTCTTCCTCACAGGAACATGCTGGTCCTGGATTCTAATCAACTGACGTTTGAAAGACTCCCACATGTTAGATGCTGATAGGGTTAGATGAAAAGGGGTTGGAGGAAGCTCATGTATCCATTATTTGATATATAAACCACCCCGAACATCTAGGTTAGATTCCAGTCAGTAACGCACTCCCAGGTACCTGTTATTTTATATGTAAACCCCTGAACCCCTCGATAAGATTCTGGCCTGTATCTCACTCCTGGGTATCTGTTATTCCATGTATAAACCACCCGAACCCCTCAATTAGGTTCCAGTCTAAACTCACTCGCGAGCATCTGTTATTCTATATATAAACCCCCGAACCCCTCAATTAGGTTCCAGTCTAAAACTCACTCCCAAGTATCTGTTATTCCACAGATAAACCCCCCGAGCCCCTCGATTAGATTCCAGCCTGTAACTCACTTCCGGGTATGTATTATTCTATATATAAAACCCCCGAGGCCCTCGATTAGATTCCAGGCTGTAACTCACTCCCGAATATCTGTTATTCTATATATAAACCCCCCGAGCCCCTCGATTAGATTCCAGCCTGTAACTCACTCCTGGGTATCTGTTATTCCATATAAAAAACCCCCGAACTCCTCAATTAGATTCCAGTCTGTAACTCACTCCCGGGTATCTGTTATTCTATAAAAAACCCCCGAACCCCACGATTAGATTCCAGTCTGTAACTCACTACCGGGTATCTGTTATTCTATCTATAAACCCCCAGAACCCCTCAATTAGATTCCAGTCTGTAACGCACTCCTGGGTATCTGTTATTCTATATATTAAACCCCCTGAACCCCTCGATTAGATTCCATTCTGTAACTCTCTCCCAGGTATCTGTTATTCTATACATAAACCCCCCAAACTCCTCGATTAGATTCCAGTCTGCAACTCACTCCCGGATATCTGTTATTCTATATAAATAAACCCACGAACACCTTGATTAGATTCCAGTCTGTAACTCACTCCCGGGTATCTGTTATTCTATACATAAATCACCCTGAACCCCTCGATTAGATTCCAGACTGTAACTCACTCCCGGGTATCTGTTATTCTATATATATAAACCCACGAACACCTTGATTAGATTCCAGTCTGTAACTCACTCCCGGGTATCTGTTATTCTATACATAAACCCCTCGAATCTCACGATTAGATTCCAGTCTGTAACTCACTCCCGGGTATCTGTTATTCTATATATAAACCCCCGAACCCCTCAATTAGGTTCCAGTCTAAAACTCACTCCCGAGTATCTGTTATTCTACATATAAACCCCCCGAGCCCCTCGATTAGATTCCAGCCTGTAACTCACTCCCGGGTATCTGTTATTCTATATATAAAACCCCCGAGGCCCTCGATTAGATTCCAGGCTGTAACTCACTCCCGAGTATCTGTTATTCTATATATAAACCCCCTGAGCCCCTCGATTAGATTCCAGCCTGTAACTCACTCCCGGGTATCTGTTATTCTATCTATAAACCCCCCAAACCCCTCTATTAGATTCCAGACTGTAACTCACTCCCGGGTCTCTGTTATTCTATATATAAACCCCCCCGAACCCCTCGATTAGATTCCAGACTGTAACTCACTCCCGGGTATCTGTTATTCTATATATAAACCCCCCCCGAACCCCTCGATTAGATTCCAGCCTGTAACTCACTCCCGGGTATCTGTTATTCTACATAAAAACACTCCGAAGCCAATGATTAGATTCCAGTCTGCAACTCACTCCCGGGTATCTGTTATTCTACATATAAACACTCCGAACCCCTCGATTAGATTCCAGTCTGTAACTCACTACCGGGTATCTGTTATTCTATCTATAAACCCCCCAAACCCCTCAATTAGATTCCAGTCTGTAACTCACTCCCGGGTATCTGTTACTCTATATATAAACCCCCCGAACCCCTCGATTAGATTCCAGTCTGTAACTCATTCCCGGGTATCTGTCATTCTATATATAAACCCACCCGAACCCCTCGATTAGATTCCAGTCTGTAACTCACTCCCGGGTATCTGTTATTCTATATATAAACCCCCCCGAACCCCTCGATTAGATTCCAGTCTGTAACTCACTCCCGGGTATCTGTTATTCTATATATAAACCCCCGAACCCCTCGATTAGATTCCAGTCTGTAACTCACTCCCGGGTATCTGTTATTCTATATATAAACCCCCCCGAACCCCTCGATTAGATTCCAGTCTGTAACTCACTCCCGGGTATCTGTTATTCTATATATAAACCCCCCCGAACCCCTCGATTAGATTCCAGACTGTAACTCACTCCCGGGTATCTGTTATTCTATATATAAAGCCCCGAACTCCTCGATTAGATTCCATTCTGTAACTCACTCCCAGGTATCTGTTCTTCTCCATATAAACCATCTAACACCTTAGTCATATTCTCGCCTATAACTCTTTCATTTCTGTTTATGTTTTTTTGACATATTTTGTCACTACTGTGTATTTCCGTTTTAATCTATGAGCCATGTGACTGAATATTTATCTCAGCTATGTGGACTCCCTCCAGG
Organism: Heterodontus francisci; assembly: GCF_036365525.1. Classification (NCBI taxonomy): domain Eukaryota; kingdom Metazoa; phylum Chordata; class Chondrichthyes; order Heterodontiformes; family Heterodontidae; genus Heterodontus; species Heterodontus francisci. Next base: position 11,857,138 of record NC_090377.1, read on the forward strand.
CAAAAGTAGATCTTGGAATCAGACGTCAAGAGGGTGTCAGTTCAATCTGAGCAGTGTCTCGGGTACATGCTGAGCTGGTAGACCTGATCTAGGAGCAGAGAAATATTAAATATATCAAAGCTCTTTCTCCACCTGAACCTATCTTGAAGGTTGATGGCAGTGGGTGGTGATATTTGGGGGCCTTTGGGTTTGTAGCAAGATCTTTGGGTTAAGGAAGGAGATAGTTACAGTTTTCATATGAACATACAAATTAGGAGCAGGATTAGGCCACTTGACCCTTCGAGCCTGCTCCGCCATTCAATAAGATCATGACTGATCTGATTGTAACCTCAACTCCACATTCCTGCCTCCCGCCAATGACCTTTCACCCCTTGCTTATCAAGAATCTATCTACTTCTGCCTTAAAATTATTCAAAGACTCTGCTTCCACTGCCTTTTGAGGGAGAGAATTCCAAAGACTCATGACCCTCTGAGAGAAATAATTTCTCCTCATCTCTGTCTTAAATGGGCGACCCCCTTATTTTTAAACAGTGACCCCTAGTTCTAGATTCTCTCACAAGAGGAAACATCCTTTCCACATCCACCCTATCAAGACCCCTCAGGATCTTATATGTTTCAACCAAGTCGACTCTTACTCTTCTAAACTCCTGTGAATACAAGCCTAGCCTGTCCAGTCTTTCCTCATAAGACAACCTGCCCATTCCAGGTATTAGTCTAGTAAACCTTCTCTGAATTGCTTCCAATGCATTTACATCCTTCCTTATATCAGGAGACCAGTACTGTACACAGTACTCCAGATGTGGTCTCACCAATGCCCTGTAAAACTGAAGCATAACCTCCCTACTTTTGTATTCAATTCCCCTCGCGATAAACAATAACATTCTATTAGCTTTCCTAATTACTTGCTGTACCTGCAGACTAACCTTTTGCAATTCATGCACTAGGACACCCAGATCCCTTTACATCTCAGAGCTCTGCAATCTCTCACCATTTAGATAATATGCTTCTCTTTTATTCTTCCTGCCAAAATGGACAATTTCACATTTTCCCACATTATACTCTATTTGCCAGATCTTTGCCCACTCACTTAACCTATCTATATCCCTTTGTAGCCTCCTTATGTCCTCTTCACGGGTTACTTCCAAACCTATCTTTGTGTCATCAGCAAATTTACCATCCATACCTTTGGTCCCTTCATCCAAGTCATTTATATAAATTGTAAAAAGTTGAGGCCCCAGCACTGATCCCTGTGGCACACCACTCATTACATCTTGCCAACCAGAAAATGACCCATTTATGCCTACTCTCTGTTTCCTGTGAGCTAGCCAATCTTCTATCCATGCCAATATGTTACCTCCTACACCATGAGCTTTTATTTTCTGCAATAACCTTTGATGTGGCACCTTATTAAATGCCTTCCGGAAATCCAAGAACAATACATCCACCGGTTCTCCTTTATTCACAGCACTTGTTACTTCTTCAAAGAACTCCAAAACATTTGTTAAACCTGCTTTCTCTTTCACAAGACCATGTTGATTCTGCCTGATCAATTGAGGTTTTCTAAGTGCCCTGCTGTAATGTCTTTAATAATAGCTTCTAACATTTTCCCTATGAGAGATGTTAAGCTAACAGGCCTGTAGTTTCCTGCTTTCTGTCTCCCTCCCAGATTCCACTCATGAATCCACCTGGATAAGGGTATCTACTATGTGAGCATGTGTAGAACTCAGGTGAAGGAAGCCCTTGCTTGGCATTCATAATCTGTCAGTACCTGCTGTCTAGGATGGTGAATGGGCAGGGTATCATAGGGCTGATGGCAGCTACGGTACAGTACCACAGGTTAGGGAGCTGTCAGTCATGGCTCAGTTAGTGGCACTCATGTGTTCAAGTCGCACTCCAGAGACATGGGCACAAAACCTAGGTCGACACTCCCAGTGCAGTACTGAGGTAGTGCTGCACTGTTGGATGAGACGTTCAACTGAATACCCTGTATAACATCTCAGGGGTCATAAAAGATCCCATGATCACTATTCAACGAAAAGCAGGGCAGTTTGCCCCAGCAAACTGGACCAATATTTATCCTTCAACCAACGTCACTAAGAGAGAAACAGATTATCTGGTCATTATAATTTTGCTGTTTGTGGGAGCTTGCTGTGCACAAATTGGCTGTTGTGTTTCCTACATTACAACAGTGGCTACACTGCAATTGCCTGGAAAGTGCATTGGGACATCCTGAGGTCAAAAAAGCTTGTTGTATAAATGCAAGTCTTCCTTTCGGAAATACATCTACTGCATTGATTTATCAGAAGCAATGAGAAGGTTGGAATATAAGAGTGAAGAAGTCTTGCTGCAGTTGTACAGGGCTTTGGTGAGACCACACCTAGAGCACTGAGTACAGTTTGGTGTCCTTACCTAAGGAAGGATATACTTGCCTTCGAGGGCGTGCAACAAATGTTCACAAAATTGAATGAGAGAGCTGTTCTATGAGGAGTGATTAATAAAAGAGGCCTAAATTCTTTTGAGTTTAAAAGAATGATGAGAGGCTGCTCCCCTGCCTTGAGAGTCTAGAACTAGGGATCACAGTCTCAGGTTAAGGGGGTGGCCATTTTGGACTGAGACAGGGAGAAATTTCTTCACTCTGAGGCTAGTGAAAGTTTGGGCTATGGATGCTCAGTTTTTGAACTTTATTCAGGGCTAATAGCAATAGATTTTTGGACACTAAGGGAATTGAGGGATACAGGAATTGGGCGGGAAAGTGGAGTTGGGTGTAGTAAATCAGCTATAATCTTATTGAATGGTGGAGCAGGATCGAGGGCTCGCCTGGCCTAGTCCTGCTCCTATTTCTTTGTAAATGTTGTCACCGATATTTCGCACACTCATCTGATTTAAGATCAATTCTTTGTTCTATGTTCTCTTGCTTTTTAAGGTGCGGACTGGGTGGGCAGTGGCACAGTGTTTCCACTTGTTTGGTCACCCAGTATCAGTATCAAACCTTCGCAGGTCAAGTGTAGCAAAAATAAAAGCAAAGCCCCCTCTCTCAGCTCCACCAATGCACCTTGACCCTCCAGCTGAGTGGAGCATCCCCTACCTGTACCCAGTGTGACATTTCTACTTCCTGTACCTTGTCTTGTGTCCTCTCTGAGTGTCTTGCCCAGCTGGTGCTAATCTGTGCGTAAACTTGGCATTTGTATCCCTTTGAGATTAGGAGATCGTGGGGGTGATCTGCTCAAGGTGTTGAAAATATTAAAGGGCTTTGATAGGGTAGATATGGAGGAACTATTTCCTCTGGTGGGGGGGAATCAAGAACAAGGGGGCATAATCTTAAAATTCGAGCCAGGCCGTTCAGGGGCGATGTCAGGAAGCACTTCTTCACACAAAGGGGAGTGGGAATCTGGAACTCCCTCCTCCCACCACCCCCCCCCCCCCACCCCGCGCCCCCCACAATAAACTGTTGAGGCTGGAGGTCAATTGAAACTTTCAAAACTGAGATTGCTGGATTTTTGTTAGGCAAGAGCGTTAAGGGTTAGGGAACCAGAGGCTGATAAATGGAGTTACGATACAGATCAGCCACGGTCTCATTGAATGGCTGATCAGGTCCGAGGGGCTGAATGGCCTCCTCCTGTTCCTGTGTTCAATCAGACACACATTCTTGGGAAGCGGTTGTCAGGGTTAAATAGATTCTTCTCTGAAGGACGTCTCTTACCTCTTCCAACAACTCGAAGGGTCCTTCAGTCAACATAATTTGTCCTATGGGAATCGGCAGTGCCAAGTGTAATGGAATCCCTTTGAAAGATTAATGGGATTGATTTAGAAAGAAATACTCGAATAATCCTGCTTAAAGTGCCAATCCTTGTAAAGGACTGTGATGATGCTGAAGAAGAACAGGGGAGTTTTCCCCTGGTGGCCTGGACAATCTTTACCCCTTAACCAACATCACTAAAAAGAGATTACCTGGCCATTACTACATTACTGTGTGTGAGAGCTGGCTGTGTGCAAATTGGCTCCTGTGTTTTCTACATGGCACCACTTTAAAAGTGCTTAATTGGGTGTAAAGCACTTTGGAACAACAATCCCAGGCAGCGGAGGCACTCAGGTCAAAACCTCCCTGTACATGGATGACGTCGCCGTCTTCTGCTCGGATCCGCTGTCCGTGCGCAGACTGATGAGCATCTGCGACCAGTTCGAACTGGCCTCGGGAGCCAAAGTTAACCACGGCAAGAGCGAGGCCATGTTCTTTGGGAACTGGGCTGACCGATCCTTTGTCCCCTTCACCGTCAGGTCAGATTACCTGAAGGTGCTGGGGATATGGTTCGGAAGGGCCGGGGCGTGCACCAAAACATGGGAGGAGCGAATAGCCAAGGTACGACAAAAGTTGGGCATGTGGGGGCAGCGATCTCTCTCCATTGTGGGTAAGAACCTGGTCATCAGGTGCGAGGCGCTCACGTTGTTGCTCTACGTGGCGCAGGTCTGGCCCATACCCCACTCCTGCGCCGTGGCAGTCACCCGATCCATTTTCCGCTTCGTCTGGGGATCTAAAATGGACCGGGTCCGGAGGGACACGATGTTCAAATCTCTGGACATGGGCGGGAAAAATGTACCCAACGTGGCCCTCATCCTGATGACCACCTTCGTGTGCGGCTGCATCAAGCTATGTGTAGATCCCCAGTACGCAAACTCCAAGTGTCACTACGTGCTGAGGTTCTATCTGTCCCCGGTGTTGCGAAGGATGGGCCTGGTCATATTGCCGCGGAACGCTCCGTGCAGTTGGGCGGCGCCGTACCACCTATCCTTCGTGGAGCAGTTTCTGCGGAAAAACACCTTTGACCACCGGTCCATCAGGCAGTGGTCTGCACGGAATGTCCTCAAGGCCCTACGGGAAAAGGAAACGGTGGATCCTGTCGGATGGTTCCCCGAGCAGACCGTCAAAGTCATTTGGCGGAATGCCTCATCACCAGAACTTTCAAACAAGCACCAAGACGTAGCTTGGCTGGTGGTGAGAAGGGCCCTCCCCGTCAGATCCTTCATGCACACCCGAAGTCTCGCCCCCTCCGCACAGTGCCCCCGCGTTGGCTGTAGTGGGGAAGAGACGGTCGCACACCTCCTCCTGGAATGTGCCTTTGCAAAGCAGGTGTGGAAAGAGATGCAGTGGTTTTTGTCAAGGTTCATCCCAAGCAGCTCTGTAACACAGGAGTCTGTGCTCTACGGGCTGTTCCCAGGGACGCACACCGAGACAAACATCAACTGCTGCTGGAGGACTATCAATTCAGTGAAAGACGCCCTTTGGTCTGCCCGAAACTTGCTGGTCTTCCAGCGCAAAGAGTTGTCCACCACCGAATGTTGCAGACTGGCACATTCCAAGGTCCAGGACTACGTGCTGAGGGACGCACTAAAGCTTGGGGCAGCCGCAGCAAAGGCTCAATGGGGAAAGACCACAGTGTAAGGTTCCCCCACCAAGCTGGACTGAGGGGCTGGAACCATGGGAAGCCCCTCGAACTGTATCGTTAATATTCTCAATTGCTGTAAATGTAAAACTGTAATTGACATGACAATTGTGAAACGGAAGGGTTGGGAAGAAACTCATGACATTATTGAAAGAAACTGATCTCTTTTGCAATGTTTGTATTTTTTCGTGCTGTTTGGAAACTGTTTGGCAATGTAATTTTTACAGATTTTTATGAATAAAGTATATTTTGGAAATAAAAAAAAAAGCACTTTGGAACAAAAGGTGCTATATAAATGCAAATCTTTTTATTTGGTTATTGGTTTCAATTCCACGCTAGTGTGTTATAGATTGTCCCAGCACTGAAACAGACCATTTGGCCCATTGAGTCTGTACTAGTGTTTTTTTCCACATGAGCCACTTGCCTCCAAAGATATTGTCCTGCTCACTCCGGATACCCTTTAATATTCCTCTACATTATTAACTTGTGTACAAATGGTCCCATTAAAGGAATGACATTGAGTGAGCCCTTCAAAGCGGGAAGCTCCATCCATAACAAATTTGGTACAATTTTAAAGGGCGTGCAGGAATAACGAGACCTGGGGGTGTGGGTCGACAAATCCTTGAAAGTGGCAGGGCAAGTTGGGAAGGCTGCTAAAAAAATCCCATGGGATCCTTGGCTTTATTCATAGAGCAATAGAAGACAAAAGGAAGGAATTTATGGCTAAACCTTTATAAATGACTGGTTAGGCCCCAGCTGTAATATTGTGTCCCATTCTGGTCACCACACTTTAGGAAGGGTGTCAGGGCCTTGGAGAGGGTGCGGAGGAGATTTACTAGAATGGCACCAGGGATGAGGGAGTTCAGTTAATGTGGAGAGACTGGAGAAGCTGGGATTGTTCTCCTTAGAGCAGAGATGGTTGAGGAGATTTGATAGAGGTGTTCAAAATCATGAAGGGTTTTGATAGAGTAAATAAGGAGAAACTGTTTCCAGTGGCAGGAGGGTCAGTGACCGGAGGACACAGATTTAAGGTGATTGGCAAAAGAATCAGTAGGAAGACGAGGAGAGATTTTATTTTACACAGTGAGTTGTTGTGATCTGGAATGCACTGCCTGAAAGGGCGGTGGAAGCAGATTCAATAGCAGCTATCAAAAGAGAAATTCTTGAGGAGAAAAAATGTGCAGGGCTATGGAGAAAGAGCAGAGGAGTGGGACTAGTTGCATAGACCTTTCAAAGAGCCAGCACGGGCACGATGGGCTGAATGGCCTCCTTCAGTGCTGTTTAACTCTGTGAAATCAAGTCAGTCAGGGAAGGGGAGTAGGCTGAGCCCACAGGCAGCCTGTGGCCTAGTAACAAGAAGAGCATTAGGACCCTGAACGTGTCTGCGGAACCAATCACTCCCCTCCCCCCATACACCTGACCTAGTATGTAAGGAGCAGTCAGGACATTACACCATGAACCAAAATAAAGCTTCCCAACTTAGCATCTGAGGCAAGGCAGGCTCCGGAATCTTCTATCAGGCCTCTATTTCAAGGCAGTCAATGTCAGCAGGTCCTGATATATCATCCCCCCCAACACCCCCCCAACCATCTCCTTTGCCAGAATGTTGCAGTTATCTCCTATATATATATATATATATACAACTGAGTCCAACACTACTCTAAACTTATCTTTACTGAATGCAGGCCCCACCCTAGAGTCAGGTTCCAGTGTGTCAAAAGAACATTAAAATATAACTGGGTTGAACACTGATTCATAGATGCTGAGAAAGGATTTTTAAAAAATTCCATCTGCATCCCACCACCCCCCCCCCACCCCCTTCAGTCAGATGCTCTATTCGAGAAAAAAAAATTGGACATCACAGAAAATATTCCTCTTAGCTGGCAGTGTAATTGGTCCCTTCTTCGATCCAAGGTCTATACTGAGTTATAGAGAACAACATAGAATCTATAACACAGAAAATAGGCCCAAATATGCTCCACATGAGCCTCCTCAGGCTCGGCTCGGGCTCAAGTCGGACACGCTCTATCACAGGTAAGTGGCTCCAATGTTCATGTAATTTTTTGACTAGAAAGATGGTTTTGTTACAATTATTTCAAGCTTGTGCAGATCAGCAACAAAGTGAAAAACGGAAGTGATAAAAGGTCGGGTCGGGCGCGGGAAAAAGTGAAAGGACTCGGACCGGGTCGGGCACGGGTCAGGCCCGAGCAGGCCTTTACCTCCCACCCCTCTTCATCTCACCCTATCAGCATGTCCTTCCATTCCTTTCTGCCTCATGTGTTTATCAGGCTTTGGTGTCAGACACAGCTCAATTGGTAGCACCCGTGCCACTGAGCCTGTGGGTTCAAATCCCACTCCAGGACTTGAATGCAAAGATTAAGGCTGGCACTCCAGTGTCGTACTAATGGAGTGCTGCAGGGGTGATCTTTTGGATGCGATGATAAACTGTGGCCATATCTGCCTTCTCAGGTGGATGTATAAGATCCCCTGGCCACTATTTTGAATTAGAGCAGGGGAGATCTCTCTGGTGTCCAGGCCGCTATTGATCTCTCAATCAAGAACATAAGAAATAGGAGCAGGAGTAGACCATTCAGCCCTTCGAGCCTGCTCCACCGTTCAAACGAGATCGTGGCTAATCTTCCACTTCAACACCATTTTCCTGCACTATCCCTGTTTTTAATATGTAGAAATCTATCAATCTCTGTCTTGAACATACTCAATGATTGAGCTTCCACAGGCGTCTGGGGTAGAGAATTCCAAAGATTCACCACCCTCTGAGTGAAGAAATTCCTCCTCGTCTCAGTCCTAAATGGCCTGTGCCCTATTTTGTGATCAACATCACAAAAAAACAGATGATCTGGTCATCATTACATTGCTGTTTGTGGGAGCTTGCTGTGCGCAACTTGGCTGCCTTGGCTACATTACTACAGTGACTACACTTCAAAAGTACTTCATTGGCTGTAAAGCGCTTTTTGGGACATCCAGTGGTTGTAACAGGCGTTGTATTAATGCAAGTCTTTCTTTGTTCTCCTTAAATAAGTAATGAAACAAGGAAGTGTTTCGCCAGTCAGAGGTCTCAGTGTTGATTATGTATTATACCAGTTTACTGGCCCTGGCGTCTTGATCAAATACATCGTCTTGTGCAAATATAAATCACTGCACAGTACTTGCATCAGATGTAAAGTGTTTTGGAATTTAAAAAATAAATTGTTTTTCACGTTCTGTGAACCTACTTGACTTTTTTTTTTAAATGAATACCTAATAAGGTAAATATTTCTGTATTGACTAAACATGAAGATGATGGTGCCTGTGGAAAACCAAAGTGGGTCACCAGTTCAAGAACTCATTCCTAATAAGCTGAGAGCTCTCAGTGCCAAAGTGGTTATCCACTTAATTGTGTGCCTCCTGTAATGTGTACATACTTAAAAGCATAGAATCATAGAATGATGCAGCACAGAAAGAGGCCATTCAGCCCATTGTGCCTGTGCTGGCTCTTTGAAAGAGCTATCCAATATGTCCCACTCCCCCCTGCTCTTTCCCCAGAGCCCTGCAATTTTTCCTCTTCAAGTATTTGAAGTTTTTTGAAAGTTACTATTCAATCTGCTTCTACCACCCTTTCAGGCAGTGTATTCCAGAGCACAATAACTCACTGGGTAATATTTTACCAACTGCCCTGCCAGTTTCTCCTTATTTACTGTATCAAAAACCCCCTAATAATTTTGAAAACCTCTATCAAATCTCCCCTTAACCTAAGAGGCACAACCCAGTTTCGTGAGTCTCTCCACATCGCTGAAGTCCCTCATCCCTGGTACCATTCTGGTAAATCTCTTCTGCATTGTCTCTAAGGCTTGGACATCTTTCCTGAAGTGTGATGTCCGGAGTAGAACACAATATTCCAGCTGAGGCCTCATCAGCGATTTAGAAAGGTTTAGCATAACCTCCTTGCTTTTGTACTCTATGCTTCTATTTATAAAACTAAGGATCCCATACACTTCTTTAACTGCCTGTCTCAACTTATCCTGCCACCTTCAAAAATATGTGTATGTAAACCTTGGGTCTCTTTGTTCTTGACCCACGTTAAAATTGTACCTTTTCGTTTAAATCGACTCTACTCATTCTTCCTCCCAAAATGAATCACTTCACACTTCTCTGCATTAACCTTCATCTGTCACACGTCTGCCCATTTCACCCATCTCTCTATGACCTCCTGAAGTCTGTTACCATCCTCCTTACTGTTTACTACATTTCCTTGCTTTGTACCATCTGCAATCTTTGAAATTAAGCCCTGTATATCTAAGTACATGCCATTAATGTTTCCAGGATGAGGATTTCATTTATGAAGATAGATTGGAGAAGTTAGGACTGTTTTCCTTGGAGAAGAGAAGGCTGAGAGGTGATTTGATAGAGGAATTCAAAATCATGAGGGGTTTGGACAGAGTAGATAGAGAGAAACTGTTCCCACTCGTGAAAGGATCGAGAACGAGAAGGCACAGATTTAAAGTATTTGGTAAGAGAAGCAAAAGTGACCTGAGGAAAAACTTTTTCACGCAGTGAGTGGTTAAGGTCTGGAATGCGTTGCCTGAGAACGTGGTGGAGGCAGGTTCAATTGAAGCATTCAAAAGGGAATTGGACAGTTATATGAAGAGGAAGAATGTGCAGGGTTACGGGGAGAAGGCGGGTGACTAGCAAGTCACAGGGAGCTACTCTCATCATATTTCCCAACGTCCTTTAACAGCCCAGGTTTTACTGCCAGAATAATGTCATGTTTAATGGTGCTTATGTTATTAATTTGCAAATAATCCAACAAATTTGCAGCAAGGTAGAGATTCCCTGCAAACTTGCCACAAGTTCCCGTATGATTTTGCCACTCTGCTGTTAGCCTCATGAAAACAGCAGCTCACATTCAACCTCCCCATGAGTTTGAAGAAGTTGCTGCATTTTCACATTAATTGCCCGTTAAACTTGCCCCAGAAAGTTAGGCCTGGTACTTAACAGCATCAGGACACTTTTAATGACCAGATTTATGCTCTTGTCATGCCACACAGCCTCTCCATCCCGAAAAGGGAGCAATTGAAATCGTGGAGTCTCATTTGGGCAGGTAGTTAATAGTTCTTCGAAATTAATTTTTTAAAAATAACTTCTTACTTTTCCTGTCTGTTTCTTTTTCTCTCTCTCTTTTAAACCACCTTGGAAGTGTAGTCATTGTTGTAATGTAGGAAAAACAGCAGCCAATTTGTGCACAGTAAGCTCCCACAAACAGCAATGTGACAATGACCAGATCATCTGCTTTTAATGATGTTGGTCGAAGGATAAATATTGTGCAAGGAGAAAATAGGATGTCTTCTAGTTAATGGCCATAAATACAACCAGCACCTTATTCACTATTGTGGCTTAACACACCGATCCTTGGAATTACTGTGAAGCAGAAGTACAGATCCCATAGGGTTAATCCCTGCATCTGCACTCAATCTTAGTTTCCCCCTCGTCACTCCCCCATCAGTTCCTTTCCCCAGCAGTAATCTGACTGTAATCTACAAATCACATTGGTTACACATGTCTCTCATACCCGGCAGCAACTACTGATCTATTCAATTGTAAAAGGCTGATGATCCTTTGGATGTGGAGGCTGGTAGGGTGGAAAGTGAGGACAGGGGGAACCCTGTCGCAGTTCTGGGAGGAAGGGGAAGGGGTGAGGGTAGAGGTGCGGGAAATGGGCCGGACATAGTTGAGGGCCCTGTCAATCACAGTGGGGGCGAATCCGCGATTGAGGAAAAAGGAAGACATATCAGAAGTGCTGTTGTGGAAGGTTGCATCATCAGAACAGATGGGACGGAGATGGAGAAACTGGTAGAATGGAATGGAGTCCGTACAGGAGGCAGGGTGTAAGGAAGTGTAGTTGAGGTAGCTGTGGGAGTCAGCAGGCTTATAATGAACATTAGTATACAGCCTATCCCCAGAAATGTAAGACAGAGAAGTCGAGGAAGGGAAGTGTTGGCGATGGATGATGTGGAAGGTAAAAGAAGGGTGGAAATTGGGAGCAAAGTTGAAGTTTTGAAGTTAGAATAGAATCATAGAATGGAGGCCATTTGGCCCATCGTGTTCGTGCTGGCTCTTCGCAAGAGTAACTCACCTAGTCCCTTCTTACTGTAGCTCTGCAAATCTTTTTCTCTTCAGATGATTATCCAATTCTCTCTTAAGGCCTCGATTGAATCTCAGGCAGTGCATTCCAGATCCTGACTACAAGCTATGTAAAAAAATTTCCTCATGTCTTTGTTGCTTTTTTTCCCAATCAGTTTAGGGCAAGAGAAGGAAACGGCACCGATATGGTCATCAGTGTACCAGGGAGGGTGCCTGAGTAGGACTGGAACAAGGAATGTTTGACATGCTCCATAAACAGACAGACATAACTAGGACCTATAGTGTGACAGAAACCACACCCCAAATGGAAACATATTAATTTTGTCAGATGGAACACGACTTGAACCCTTTTGCTGGATATTGCACAGAAATTGTTTTTAAAAAAAGACAACAGAGTTGGACAGCTGAGACATGGCTGCACATTTGCATTCTGAGAGACAGTTGAATGGAGAGTCAATGGGAGTGCTCACTGATTCAATTAGCGAAATTGGTCTGGGCAATCATAATAATCAATCTTCTTTATCTGTGTAAGAGCCAGAGCTCCACACCCCACTGAGTGTGACTGGAGAACTTTGAGTATCAACAACCCTCGCAGAAGATGCTGTTTCAAACAAAGAGCTGGTCACATGACTTACCTACTGGACAGACTGAGTACTGTTTGAATTATGCCTCACAGAAAGGTTTGGGGCAGACTGCAATTTGAAGGCAAAAGAGAAGGAAGGTCTTTCCCTGTCTCTCTCTCCAGCAAAGTTCCAGGGACCCACGGCAGCAGCTTAAGCCTCAAGACTGAGCACCCCTTTAGCCTTCTGCTAACAGAGAAGTAAGTTTGAAAGTGTGCATTGGGTCCCAGCGAGAACTCCAAGACCGCAATTTCAACCAAGGACTTTACAGCAAAACTAAAGATGGTTACTGAATTCCATTTACTACTCCAACCCACCCCACCCCCCCCCCACCCCAAACCGAATTCTTTCTCCCCACTGCATCTAATTTGTTTATGTGTGTGTTACCCTCCTATGCATGCCAGCGTGATTGTGTCACGTAGTTTAATCATTTTAACCGAGTTGGAGTGATAAGGTTAATAAACTTACATCTTTCTTGTTTAAACCTAAGAAAGCCTGTCTGATTGGTTCATTTACAATTACAATTAGAGAGCCATGAGCAAGGGCTCACTGAGGTGTTAAGCTAAAACACTGTGTTTTAAAAGATAAGCCCTGTTACATCCAAACCAGGAAAGGGGCAAGAGGCCTGAGACCCCTTCCTCACCTGGTCATAACAATAGCAACACCTTTTATTTGGAGGAAGTGAGTGGAGCTGAATGAGAAGTTGTTCAATGTGAGAACAAGTTCAGCCAGGGGGATGAGGGTGGTAGTGGATGGGGACTGGTTGGGCGTCTGTTCAAGGAAGTGGAGAGCCCTTAGACCATCCTGATGGGGGATAGAAATTGGAAGCAAATTGGACGTCCATAGTGAAGAGGAGGCAGTTAGGGCTAGGAAACTGGAAATTGTCAAAATGATATAGGGCGTCTGAAGAGTCATGGATGTAGGTGGGAAGAGACTGGACAAGGAGAGAAAAAATAGAGTCAAGATAGGAAGAAATAAGTTCAGCGGGGCAGGAACAGGTTGACACAATGGGTCTACCAGGATAGTCCTGTTTGTGGATTTTGGGAAGGAGGTAGAAGCTGGCTGTCTGGGGTTGTGGGACTATGAGGTTGGAAACTGTAGAGGCAAGATCTCCAGAGGAGATGAGGTCAGTGACATGGCTTGATGTTCGGTGGTGAGATCATGGTCCAGGGGGAGGCAGGAAGAGGTGTCTGAGAGTTGGCGCTCAGCTTCCGCAAGGTAGAGGTTGGTATGCCAGACAACGACAGCACCACCCTTGCCTGCAGGTTTGATCACAATGTCGGGGTTAGACCTGAGAGAATGGAGTGCAACACGTTCAGAGGGAGACAGGTTAGAATGAGTGAGGGGAGCGGAGAAATTAGAACAGCCAATGTCACAACAACAGTTCTCAATGAAAAGATCAAGAGTGGGTAAGAGGCCAGAGGGAGGGGCCAAGTGGAGGGAGAATACTGGAGGCGGGTGAATCATAGAATCATAGAAAGTCTACGGCACTGAAAGAGGCCACTTGGGAGGCCAATGGGTCTACTGGTCGGCAGGGGGACTCTTGGTCAAAGAATTGAGCCCAGAGGCAAAGGCGATGGAAGAAGAGCTCAACGTCATGTCGTGGACGAAAATCATTGAGGTGGAGGCGTAAGGCGATAAAACTGAGACCTTTGTTAAGTACAGATGGTTCAGAGTCAGAGAGGGGAAGGTCAGAGGGTATTGTAAATACACAGCAAGGGGTGAGATTAGAAGAAGGGATGAGATCAGAGGAAAGTGAAGGGGAAGAAGGATCTGGAGGGGTGTTGGTACCCATGAGCTGCTGGAGCTTGTGTTCCTTAACACCTGAAAGGAAGAGAAAATGTTTTTTATGAAAGCGTCAGATAAGACAAAAGATGAAATGAAACTGCGGAGCAGGACAGCTTTGAGATAAGGTGAGGCGGTGCTTCTGGAGAGAGAGGTCCAGTGTGTACATGTGGTGGCGTGTGGCACTGAGTGTGGATCTCAGGATACGGCAAGAACAGCAGTCGAGGAATGTTTTATATCTCGGAGATACCTGTAATCCTGGGTGGATTCAAAACATGATGGGTGAAACTTCAGTTGGAATCTACGTGGAATAAGTCGGAGCCGGAGACAGTCACTGAGGAAGATGTGGCTGTGAAAACGAGTTTTGGTAGACACTTTATCAAATACCAGGAGGGAAATAGAAAGCAATGAAGGTGAACAAGGTAAAAGAGACAAACGAAAAACCCGTCGAGAGAAGAGCGGAACTTCTTCAGGGTAGGCATTCCTGGAAGAGAAGTGGTGGCGAATTAAACACTAAAATAAAAGCAAAATACTGCAGATGCTGGAAATCTGAAATAAAAACAGAAAGTGCTGGAAATACTCAGCAGGCCTGGCAGCATCTGTGGAGAGAGAAGCAGAGTTAACGTTTCAGTCTGTGACCCTTCATCAGAAGATTATTGACCTGAAACATTAACTCTGCTTCTCTCTCCACAGAGACTGCCAGACCTGCTAAGTATTTCCAGCACTTTCTGTTTTTATTTCCTATTTCCAGCATCTGCAGTATTTTGTTTTTACCCTGTGGGATATGTTCACTGCTACACAGGACTTTCCTACGGAGTCCTTCCATGTGTCTACAATCACTAAACTGCCCAGTACTCATACTTTCTTCCCTTTCGCTGACTCTCTCCAGAAAACAAGCAGCTTTGTATTCAATATTTTCTAAATATTTATTTCCCCTCGGGACCTCTTGTACGAATCAGTAGCTGAGCTGCAGTTACGACCTCGTCTACATCCCCTTAGGTTGTAGTCTGGCAGCACTGTGGGACCCGTAAGCCACTCGGATAAGCAAGATAGCAGGGGGTGTTCTGGTAAATGTCATTTCAGGGCTGAATTCCTGATGCTAGACATCACCAGTGAGCTCATCCAACATCATTGCAGTGCAGATAAAGGTCCTAAAACAAGGCCAGTCCAGATAGAAAGCACTTAACAGTGCTTTGTCGGTTGGGAACCTTGAGCTCAGCTGTATCTGGCTATGTAGTCAACAGGAAGCTTGATTTATATATGTCTGATAACAAACACTTACTGAGCTCCAGCACATTGAGGGTCAGATAATATTATTAAACAAAACACAAGGACACAGTCCAAATGGTTTACAAATGTTAATCTCAGCACAGAGATTGCCCTAGAGAAAGAAAGACTTTCATTTATACAGCATCTTTCACCAGCCCAGGACATCCCAAAACCCTTTACAGTCAATAACATACTTGTGTAGTCACTGTTGTAATGTAGGAAACATGGCAGCCAATTTGTACACAGCAAGATCCCACAAACAGCAATGTGATAATGACCCAATAATCTGTTTTTTGTGATGTTGATTGAGGGATAAATATTGGCCAAGACGTTGGCTCTTCTGCAAAATAATGGCCACTGGATCTTTTATATCCACCTGAGAGGGCAGATGGGGCCTCAATTTAATGTCTCATCCAAGAGATGGCACGTCTGACATTGCAGCACTCCCACAGCACTACACAGGGGGTGTTGGCCTAGAGTTTTGTGCTCAAGTCACTGGATTGGTGCTTGAAGCGGCAGACTGGTGACTCAGAGGTGAGAGTACCACCCACTGAGCCACAGCTGACTCGCAACCGAGATGTCAACGGCTTGGTGAGGCCATGCTCAGTTTCCAATATTCTCTGTTGCTGTAGCTCACTAACCTGAACAGAGACTGTCTTCACCTTTGTTGCTCTTTCTTCCTTCCACAATGTGCCTTCCCCTTCTCTCTAGCACACTGTGTACCTCCTTTCCACTTCCCTGAGACTACCCTGTAGCCCCTTCCTCTTTCCCCACCCTGACAGGGGGCATGGGGCAGGGTGGGAGATGGGAAGAGGGGAAACCCTCGCACTTGGACTCTGCATTATTATTGACCCTCTCCACCTGGTGCTAATTTCAAAGAAGACGTTTGCATTGATAGTGAGCTTTTTGCATCCTCAGGACCTCTGCATGCATTTCACAGCATTTTAACTATGTTTCAAATGGTGTTACTGCTGATTTTGTAGATCAAATACCACAGCCAATAAAGTCAGACAAACATCAATGAGATAAATCACTAGTTGCTCCACTTTTGCATGTTAAATATTGGACTGGGCCCCTTTCCATACTTCAAGATAGTGCCATGGGATTTTTCCTGTCCACCTGAAATGATAGCCATGATCTCGGTTTAATGTATTATCTGAAAAACAGCACCTCCAACAGTGCAGCATTCCCTCAGTACTGGCACTGCGTGCGTCAGTCTGGATTATGTGCTCAGGTCTCCTGGAGTGAGGATGGAACCAACAACATTCTGACTCAGAAACCAGCGGGCTGCTCACTGAGCAACAAATTGCACTTGAGCAGATATTAAGTCTGTCATCTCTCATAAAAGCACAGCTGTGTTATATGGTGCTATGGTGGGCTGATGGTTTGAGATTTGTGCCTTCTTTACTCACGTTCCACCTTCTGATTCAGTCCAGCTGAATTTCCTTGAAGGTCAAAACCCCTGCCGAAGGAATTGATCCAAATATCGGATGTTTAGTTATGCCTCAGCTGAATAATTTCCATCTTCGCTGTTTGCGACACATCATGGGTATATCCTGGCAGGACTATATTACAAATGCTCAAGGGCAATTAGGGATGGGCAATAAATGCTGGCCTGGCCAGCGACACTTACATCCCATGAAAGAATAACAAAACTCCCCTTAACCATCACTGCTTTAAGGAGAACAATGAGAACTTTGAGTCCTCTCAAAGGCAGAGCTCCCAAGTGTGTTGGCACTAATCAAACAGAGGCAGCTTCAGTGGATCGGACATGTCCACAGGATGGAAGACGGTCGCAAACCCGAGGACCTTCTGTATGGTGAGGTGGCCGGGGCCAGACAACCAGTGGGGGCGCCCAAAGCTCCGCTTCAAGGATGTTTACAAGCGTGACATGAAGGTCCTAAACGTTGACTATCACACCTGGGAGTCACTAGCTGGTGAAAGAGGGAAATGGCAACACAGCCTGTGGACTGATATACACTACTACCATGACCAGTTGCTACAGCAGCTTAGCAACAGTCGCCAAAAAGCAACAACTCACAGCATCACTTGGCAGCTTCACGTGAAGCACTTGTGGCAGAACCTGCCTCTCAAGGATTGGCCTTTACAGTCAGCAGCAAAGGTGCACCAAGAGAAGACACCCCACCTAAATGGATTGTTTGCTGTGTGTCCATCATTTTTCATAGATGGAAGGATGACAACCATAGGTTAGGCCTGAGCTGGAATATTGTGTCCAGTTCTGGGCACCACATCTGAGGAAGGATGTCAAGCCCTTAGAGAGGCTGCAGAGGAGATGTACTAGAGTGACATCAGGGATGAGGGACTTCAGTTATGTGTAAAGACTGGAGAAGCTGGGATTGTTCTCCTTAAAGCAGTGATGGTTAAGGGGAGTTTTGTTATTCTTTCATGGGATGTGGGCGTCGCTGGCCAGGCCAGCATTTATTGCCCATCCCGAATTGCCCTTGAGAAGGTGGTGGTGAGCTGCCTTCTTGAACCGCTGCAGTCCATGTGGGGTCGATACACCCACCGTGCTGTTAGGAAGAGGGAATAGAGATGTTCAAAATCATGGAGGGTTTTATTAGGGTAAATAAGGAGAAACTGTTTCCACTGGCAGGAGGGTGGGTAAGCGGAGACACAGAGATTTAAGGTAATTGATTGTGCGACCAGAGGGGAGATCAGGAGAATTTTTTTTGCACAGGGAGTTGTTGTGATCTGGGATGTTCTGCTTGAAAGGGCAGTGGAAGCAGATTCAATAATTACTTTCAGAAGGGAATTGAATAAATTCTTGAAAAGGAAAAAAATTGCTGGGAGAAAGGGAGAGTGGGACTAATTGGAAAGCTCTTTCAAGGAGCCGGTACAGGCTTGATGGGCTGATTGGCCTCCTTCTGTACTGCATCATTCTATGATTCTATTATAAAGTGTGTTAACCTAACAATAACACCTGCCCCCTTCCCTGTGATAGATTGTGCCATGTGATATTCCTTTCAGTTGGAAATCCTCATTCATTATTTTGGGGATTTCTTCGTTTTGGCTGAGCTCCCTCCAGTGGATGCTAACCTGTGAGATCAACAACAACAATGTGCCATGGTATAGCGCCTGTAATGCAGCAAGACGACCCAGGGTCTTCCTAAAAGGAGACGATGTGGTCAGTTGGGGGGGAGGGGCAGGGGTTTCAGAGTTAGGTTTTAAGGGGCTTTTGGAGCTGGGGAGAGGGAAATAGAAGAGCAAGAAAAGAGGACTTGCATTTATATAGCGCCTTTCACGACCTCAGGACGTCTCCAAGCACTTTACAGTCAATTAAATGCTTTTTTTTTTAAGCCAATTTACACATAGCGATGTTCCATGAATCGTAATGTGATAATGACCAGATAATCTGTTTAGTGATGTTGGTTGATGATTAAAAATCAGGCCAGGATAACAGGGAGAACTTCCCCGCTCGTCTTCGTGAGAGTGTGCCCAGGGATCTTTTACATTCACCCGGGGAGGGGAGACAGGGCCTCAATTTACAGAAAGACACCACCTGCGACAGTGCAGCACACCCTCAGTACTGCACTTTGTGTCGAGTCTGATTGTTGAAGGGGGCCTTGATACTGCTCCGGCCACGGATTTAGGAACCAAACCGTTCCCGTACGTGCAGGCTGCACGCCGCAGAGCCGCCATGATCCCCGGCACCATGTCTCATTTAAATAGTGGGCTTGGCCCGCCCCCGTAATCATGTGGAGGGGACGGGCTGTCTGACGGCTGTAATGGCACTGGCGCCACTTTTATCGGGCAACAAGCCCTGCCGGCTAATTTAAATGTTTAAAGAGACACCCCCCCCAAAATGTACCAAATAAAATTCTAACGCCCGTTTCCCATCCCCCCAATAACAATTACATTAGGTATTTGCCTTCCCCCCCAAAACACTTACCTTTAAAATATGACCTTCCCCCACCCAGACTGTACAAAGTTTAAAGTTCACCCCTTCCCACCATTCCCTGCATTCATATAGAATATAGAACATTACAGCGCAGTACAGGCCCTTCGGCCCTCGATGTTGCGCCGACCTGTGAAACCATCTGACCTACACTATTCCATTTTCATCCATATGTCTATCCAATGACCACTTAAATGCCCTTAAAGTTGGCGAGTCTACTACTGTTGCAGGCAGGGCATTCCACGCCCCTACTACTCTCTGTGTAAAGAAACTACCTCTGACATCTGTCCTATATCTATCACCCCTCAACTTAAAGCTGTGTCCCCTCGTGTTTGCCATCACCATCCGAGGAAAAAGGCTCTCACTTTCATTACGATTATTTGACCCTTTTCCCCCACCCACACTTTAAATCTTAACTCCCCCCTCCCCCTCCCCCCCCTACTACCAGTGTCACGCCTTGTTTCCCCAGGCGGGGACGTGAAGGCTCGGGAGCGTCGGCAGCCGCACTGAATATTGCTGCGGGTCCGGAAGATTTAGGGTGAGTGTATTTAAATTGATTCATTTACATATGTAGATGTAGGTCCCGTTGCCCAGCGGCGGGAGGGGGAGGGGCCGCCATGGTGCCTCGCCACTGGAAGGATCGGACCCGACCCTCCTGACATCGGGCTCCGTGGCAGGCCTCTGCCAGAATGATCTTCTGCCCCTCCCCTCCCCCCCACCTAACCCCCCCCCCCCTACCCCCACCCCCTGCCACGGAGCCCAACATCAGGGGTCCAGTAAAATCCCGGCCGTTGTGTCCAGGTTAGAACACTGTATACAGTGTGGGCGTCCCACAGACGTTTCAGTCAGTTACTCACTTGGACATTGAGGCAGCTGTCGTCTTCATTCAAAGTATCACTTGCTCTCAAATTAAAGTGAGGAATTATGTTGCTTGCTGCCAGTTAAAGGAGCCAGGCCACGAAACAGCCCACCACTGGAGATCTGTTGCTAGCCCTGCGTTGAAGACCTTCTGCTGTGCATGTGTCTGCTGCATGACATAGACACCAGTCACTCAACGGGAATGGACTCTGTGCTGTCAACTGGAGCCATTCCCAGCAAAGATACCAGTCCCCCGCTCCCCCACACAAATACCAGAGCAACAATCCCATGGCTCTATTTGGGAAAGAGCAGTGAGATCTCCCGGCCAACATTCCTCCTTCAAGCAACATCATCATCTTTTCAGAGCCTATTCAACCTTGACTCTCGCTTCTGAGTGTGGTCTAACCAAGGTTTGACACGAGTTTGACCGAGCTCCCTTGCTTTTCAATCCTATCCCTCTCAAATTGAAACCCAGTGCTTGGTTTGCAGATTTTAATTTCTGGCCTCCTTGAAGGCCGCATTTATTGCCCATCCTTTGTATGTTGGGTGGGAGAAAGGGTTTAAACCCTACTCCAGAGCCTTGACCTGGCCAACACTCCTAACGCCGCACTGAGGGAGTGCTACACTGTCGGAGGTGTTATCTTTCGGATGAGACTTTAAACCGAGGCCCCGACGTAAAGATGTAAAGATCCCACAACCACCATCTGGAAGAAGAGTGGGGAAGTTCTCCCCAGTGTCCTGGGCCAATATTGATCCCGTAACCAACATCACTAAAACGGGTTATCTGGCCACATTGCTGTTTTTGGGATCTTGCTGTGTGAAAATTAGCTGCTGCATTTTCTACTTTACAACAGTGACTACACATCAAAAGTCCTTCATTGGGTGTAAAGTGCTTTGAAACATCCTGAGATTGTGAAAGGCGCTTTATAAATGCATGTCTTTCTTTTCTTTTTAATTTTGAACACCCCTCTAGTTTTTCTGCCCCAAGAAGAACAATCCCAGCTTCTCCAGTCTCTCCATTAGTAGTCACTTGGTTAATATTACGTGACTCCCTACCTAACAATATGGTGGCAGCAGCATCTCCACACGGACTGCAGTGCTTCCAGGTGACGGCCTAGCATAACGTCCTCAGGACTACAAGGACTACTTCCTCATCCCTGGAACCATTCTCATGATTCTTTTCTGAACTCTCTCAAATGTCTTCACGTCCTTCCTAAAGTGCGGCGCCCAGAATTGGATGCAATACTCCCGCTGAGGCTGAACTAGTGTCTTATACAAGTTCAACATAGCCTCCTTGCTCATGTACTCTGTGCCCCCTATTAATAAAGCCCAGAATACTGTATACTGTACTGTATACTTGCTACCACAGGGAGTGTTGAGATGAATATCATAGATGCATTTAAGAGAAATCTAAATAAACACATGAGGGAGAAAGGAATAGAAGGATATGTTGATAGTGTGAGCTGAAGAGGCGTATGTGGAGCATAAACACCAGCATGAAGCAGTTGAGCCGAATGGCCTGTTTCTGTAGACTTGCTGCAACACAATGAAATTCCTCAGTCTATTTTAATCTTCAGATAGTAGAATCTCGACTTTGAACACGACATACCCTGGGCTGCATCTTCTGTGCCGGCTGCCGAGGTCGTCGGCGGGCGGGAAAAAGGGCGGCCCACTCGCGTCGGCCGCATGTCGCGGGGCTGCCGCGATCGTCTGTGCGGCGGCTCATTTGAATGGCCGGTGCGGACCCCCCCGATCACGTGGAGGGGGCGATCTGTCCGTCCCCGGCAATGGGGTCAGCCGCTTGTGCGCAGGCACTGATGTCATTTTTAAAGGGCTTTGAGCCCTTCCGTTAAGTTTAAAGATTTAAAGGTAAAGTTTAAAAAATAAATAACTATATTAATTTTGCCCCTCTCCCATCCCCCTCAGTTACCATAAAGTTAATTACCTTCCTCTCCCCCCAAAACAATTACCTTGTCCACCTGACCTCCCCCTCCTCCCCTGCCTTTCCCAAAGTGCATAAACGTTACACTTCTCACCATCCCCTACACCAATGATGTCTCTTTCACCTGGTTTTCCCCCCACTCACCGCACTGATAAACTTACCTCCTCACCCCCTCCCCACCAGTATGGTGCCTCATTTCCCCGGACGGGGAGTCAAAGGCGTGGGAATGCTGGCCAGCGGCACGAAGATCACACAGGCACCGACGGGGGGGGGGGGGGGGGGAACATAAGCGTAATTCATTCATTAATTTTAATTGATTTAAATATTTAAATGGGGGTCCCATTGCCGAGCAGCAGTGGGGGGGTGGGGGGGGGGCGCCACGAGGCCTCGCCACCGCCGGCAATATTGGGCTGGACCCTCCCGGCTTTAGGGCGCATGGTGGCCCTCTCCCGGAGGCACCCTGCCTACAGACCCACACGCCTGGGAGAAAACTAAATCCAGCCCACTGTGTGGCTAATTTAGGTTAATGTGGTTAAAAATGTTCAAATCCCTTCATGGTTTTTCCTCCTGCCCATCTCTGTATCTCTGTAACATCCTCCAGCCCTACAACCCTCCAGCAACTCGACTACATTCCTCCAATTCTGGCCTCTTGTGCTTCCTGATTTCCTTCACTCCAGTGCACCCGCAAACCCCTCTCCCCCTCATCGCCCAAGCCATTGGTGGCCATGCCTTCAGCAGTCTAGGACGTAGGTTCTGGAATCCCCTCCCTGACTCTCACCACCTCCCTCTCTCTCTCATCCACCGAAGAATATGGCAGGAGTCCCAGGTATTCCGTCAGAAGCAATGTAACGTCAATGAGTAGTTAGTTGGTAATCCCGAGCGTACTACTCACAAACAGAACAACAGCGGTTGTCGAGGGAACACACAATTAGGCATAATTGTGATGACACCATGACCAAAGCCTGACTGCCCCATGGTACCTCAGATGAGTCGTTAAACAGAGATCCCCCACTCAGGTGAATGAAAACGATCCCACGGAGTGTATTCCCATTGATATCCTGCCCAGCATTAATCACTCAACTAATATCACTAAAAACACAGATTAACTGGTCATTTGCATAGAAATGCATGCCTACCATTGGTCTGATTTCCTTCTGTTTGCAGAGATTGATTGGTGGTTTGAGACATGAAGGTGCCCGGAATCCATTGCCCGAGTGGAAGCTCTGATTGGTTGGAGCCCCCTGAAGTTTTAAATATTTTGTGCGCGAGTTCCTTGGATATATATTATCCTTATAGGGATCTAGCATCAGAATTTAACCAAATTAGATACCGTGTACACTTTAAATATCAAGGTTTATTGATATAAACTGTCAGAGGGATTGTATCTTGAATTAAGATAATTGAGCAGCTTTATTATTCAGATGAACCTGCAAAGTATTATTTTCTTGGAAGACTTTTCCTGACACAATGGTGACAGCTTTCTCCATATTACACATTGAGGTGTTCGTGGTCCAATGGGTAGCACTCTCCTCTCTGACTCAGAAGTCCCACTCCAGAGACCTGAGTACGTAATCCAGGCTGAGACTCCCAGTGCAGTACTGAGGGAGTGCTGCAGTGTTGGAGGTGCCATCTTTCAGATGAGACGTCAAACCATGGGCCCCATCTGCCCTCTCAGGTGGATGTAAAAAAAAAAATCCATGACACTATTTCTCAAGTAGAGCTGTGCCCAATGTCCTGCCCAATATTTATTCCTCAGCCAATGTTATTGATGAAAAACTGATTGTCTGGTCTTTTATCTCATTGCTGTTTGTGGGAGCTTGCTGTGCACAAATTGGCTAATGGGGTTCCTACATTTCAAGGGTAAATGCACTGCAAAAGTCTTTGGGATGTCCTGGGGTTGTGAAAGGCGCTATGTAAATGCAAGTTCTTTCTTTCTTTAACATAGGAAAATGACCCAAGACGCTTCGGAGAAGCATAATTAGAGAGAAATTGGCAGCGAGCCAAAGAAGGAGACATTAGGACAGGTGAACAAGGGCTTAGTCAACAAGGTAAGTTTTAAAGAGGGTCTTAAAGAAGGAGAAAGAGGTAGAGAGGCGGGGAGGATTAGGGAGGGAATTCCAGAGCTTCGGGCCCAGACAGCTGAGGAAGGCATGATATAAACAGACTGTGCATTAAATCACAAACTCCACCTTCCTCTCCTCTGACCTTGTACAGGGCAGTTTACTGGGCTGAAGCCAGAGATATCTCTACTCGCCTGGAAGAATTCCAGGGAAGTTTTGCAATCGCCATTTATTCACTATGTCACCTGGCTTCTGTTCAGTTATCTGCCAGATAATATGAAGCTTTTGTTTTATTCATTTTCTAATTGCCTTCAGGGAAGAAACCAAAGCAAGAGCAAAGTGTCCTCTGTTTTCTCAAGCTAGTTTCACTCTTTCCAATTGATGTCTGGGATGTGGGTGTCACTTGCCAAGCCAGTAGTTATTGGCCATTCCTAAATGACTTTGAGAAGAAGAGCAGAGGAGTAAAGGCCTGCTCCATTTTTTCCCGATCCGACCCGACCCGACCCGACCCGACCCGCGCCCGACCCGACCCCGACCATAGTGCACTCACTGTACTTACCACTTTTGGATGGAATGGAAGGACTCTGCAGCATGAGCGCGATGACGTCATAGAGACGCTCACTCGCTCACTGCGCATACTCAGAGTCTGTGGAGTACTGTATCGGCCCAGCCCGACCCGGACACAGCCCAACCTGGACCTGGCCCAACCCGACCTGAGCCCGAAAGCCACATCCAGAAGAGCGACCCAACCCAACTCGAACCCGACAATGCCGTTGGGTCCCGTCGCATTCAGGTAGGGTAGCAGGCCTTTACAGAGGAGGTCTCCCTGGTCCCCTGGGTGATATTAATCCCTCAACCACATCAGTACAACAGACTATTTGGTCTTTACCATATTTCTGATTGTGGGATCTTGCTGTGCACAAATTGGTTGCTGTGGTTCCTACTTTTTTTTATTCATTCCTGGGATGTGGGCATCACTGGCCAGGCCAGCATTTATCGCCCATCTCTAATTGCCCTTGAGAAGGTGGTAGTGAGCTGCCTTCTTGAACCACTGCAGTCCATGTGGGGTAGGTACACCCACAGTGCTGTTAGGAAGGGAGTTCCAGGATTTTGACACAGCGACAGTGAAGGAACGGCGATGTAGTTCCAAGTCAGGATGGTGTGTGACTTAGAGGGGGACTTGCAGATGGTGGTGTTCCCATGCAGTCTGCCCTTTTCCTTCTAGGTGGTAGAGGTTGTGGGTTTGGAAGGTACTGTCGAAAGAGCCTCGGTGAGTTGTTGCAGTGCATCTTGTAGATGGTACACACTGCTGCCACTTTGCGTCGGAGGTGGAGGGAGTGAATGTGTGTAGATGGGGTGCCAATCAAGTGGGCTGCTTTGTCCTGGATGGTGTCGAGCTTCTTGAGTGTTGTTGGAGCTGCACCATCCAGGCAAGTGGAGAGTATTCCATCACACTCCTGACTTGTGCCTTGTAGATGGTGGACAGGCTTCGGGGAGTCAGGAGGTGAGTTACTCGCCACAGAATTCCCAGCCTCTGACCTGCTCTTGCAGGCGCAATATTTATATGGCTGGTACAGTTCAGCTTCTGGTCAATGGTAACCCCAGGATGTTGATAGTGTAAATGCAAATGTAAAGGTTTTTTTATGGTAGTTATAAGAACACAAGGACATAAGAAATAGGAGCAGGAGTAGACCATACGGCCCCTGGAGCCTGCTCCGCTATTCAATAATATTTTCTATATCAATTCCACTTTCCCATTCACCGCCCATATCCTTTGATTCCCTGAGAGATCAAATATCTATCAATCCCTGCCTTGAACAGAGTCAATGATGGAGCATCTACAACCCCTTATGCTACTAGGTCAATAGCCCAAGAGATTCATAGAATCAGAGAATCATAGATTTATACAGCACAGAATGAGGCCATTCTGCCCATCATGCCTGTCCTGACTCTGTGAAAGAGCTATCCAATGAGCTATCCCCCCTGCTCCTTCCCTATAGCCCTGCAAATTTTTCCTTTTCAAGTACTTATCCAATTCCCTTTTGAAAGTTACTATTGAATCTGCTTCCACTGCCCTTTCAGACAGCGCGTTCCAGATCACAACAACTCACTGTGTAATGAAAAAAATCATCTCTTCTATGGATCTTTTGTCAATTACCTTGAATCTGTGTCCTCTCTTCATGATTTTGAACGCCTCTATTAAATCTCTCCTTAACCTTCTCTGCTCTAAGGAGAACAATCCCAGCTTCTCCAGTCTCTCCACATTAACTGAAGTCCCTCATCAATGAACAGAAAGAGTTTTGTGCCTTTCACGACCTCAGGACATCCCAAAATGCCTTACAGCCAATGAAGTACTTTTGAAGTGTAGTCACTGGTGTGATGTAGGAAACACAGCAGCCAATTTGCGCACAGCAAGCTCCCACAAACAGCAATGTGATAATGACCACCACCTCACAGGGCCACAGCTTACCATCTGATCTGAAAGACGGCACCTCCAACAGTGCAGCACCTCCTCAGTACTGCATTGGGAGTGTCCGCCTGGATTTTTGCACTCAAGTCCTGGAGTGGGACTCGAAGCCACAACCTCCAGACTCAGAGGCAAGAGTATCACAGCTGACACTTCAGCAGAGATGGAATGCCGTGGCTTCAGTCTTCCTTGTACTTTAATTAGCAAAAACTTCAGCTCATGCAGGACTGGATGTCGGACAAGCAGTCTGTCGCTAATCAAAGTTACTATTAATCGGAATGAGAGCTCTGCTGGGAAATGACTTGTAAGCTGTGAGTTACACAAACAGCCTTCCCGCTCATCATAAATCACTTGGCAAAACCTCCCTCCATGTGTTTGTTTAGAGGCAGCTGTGGAAACTCAGGGTGATTTGTGTCCCAGTGTTAGATTTTCAAATAGACACAGCAATCCAATGCTCCTCTTTCACCCACCTCAGAAAACAATTATGGGTTTTTCACCTTTGTCCTTGAAACGTTCCTCACACTGAGATTAATATCTAGTCTGCATCTTTTATAAGCTCAGCAGGGGGCTAACTGTTTTGTCATTGACACTCAACCCACTGCGTGCTCCGTTTAAACCCACTGACCCAGGCTCTTCCCAGTTACGTTTCTTACTGTCACTACCCTCCTCTAGCTTTCCATCCCTTTCAAAGAATTAGACACTTGCAAAGGATTCTCGCAAACTGTTAACAAATTGGCCGGGGCTGTTTTTTGCCAGAGCTCCTTTTCTAGAATCTTCTGCACTCACCAGCGTGCAATTCTTTTTTACTGTCCAATGAAATGTTTCTTTAAAATTTAGTTTTCGGCTTTGGGCTCAGCTGATCACATTCACAGGCCATTAGAGTCAAGTAGGTAGTGAGAGACCGAAGTCATACGTAGGCTTGACTGGAGGGTATTAGGGAAAACCCTTCTTTTATCCTTTAGCCACTTCCTTAGACAAAAGAAGGAAAGGACTTGCATTTATATAGTGCCTTTTACAACCACAGGACATCCCAAAGCGCTTTACAGCCAATGAAGTACTTTTGAAGTGTAGTCACTGTTGTAATGTAGGAAACACGGCAGCCAATTTGTGAACAGCAAGATCCCACAAATAGCAACATGGTAATGACCAGATAATCCTTTTTAGTCATATTGATTGACAGATAAATATTGATCAGGGCTCTGAGGAGGCCTCCCCTTGCTCTTCTTCGAAATAGTGCCATGGGATCTTTTAGGTTAACTTGAGCCAGGACCTTGATTTAACACCTCATTCGAAAGACCGCAGCTCCAATAGCTGGGGGGCTTGATGTGTGTATGAGGGAGAGGGGAATAGAGGGGCAGTGGGGGAGTGTGATGGAATAAGCAGGGTGGGAGAGGGCCCATGGGGCTCATTAAAACTAGCATAGACCAGTTGGGCCGAACGGCCTGTTTCTGAGCTGTACGTAAAGTGTTATTCTATGCTGAGGTAAAAAGCGGAGGAGGGAAGAGTGAAACTGTACAGCAGCAGAGAAGGACGTGAGAGAATTAGGGAGGGGCAGGGGACGGGACTGATAAACAACAAACCATTGTGTTGGTCTGGGAAAGCATGTGATTAGAATTCTTGGTAGTGATGCAGGAACTGCAGAGATAGAGTCATCGAATTATACAGCACAGAAACAGGCCCTTCAGCCCATCGTGTCCGTGCCGGCCATCAAGCACCTACCTATTCTAATCCCATTTCCAGCACTTGGCCCGTAACCTTGTATGCTATGGCGTTTTAAGTGCTCATCTAAATACTTCTTAAAGTACTTGTGAGGGTTCCTGTCTCTACCACCCCTTCAGGCAGTGTGTTCCAGATTCCAACCACCCTCTGGGTGAAAAATGTTTTCTTCAAATCCCCTCTAAACTTCCTGCCCCTTACCTTAAATCTGTGCCCCCTGGTTATTGACACCTCTGCTAAGGGAAAAAGTTTCTTCCTATCTATCTTATCAATGCCCCTCATAATTTTGTATACCTCAATCATGTCCCCCCACCTATCAGCCTTCTCTGCTCTAAGGAAAATAACGGTAGCCTATTCAGTCTCTCTTCATAGCTGAAATGCTGTTGATGTGTTGGTTGCAGCAGATTGCAGAAAGCACTGTGTTGGAGTCTGTTCACGAGCTGTTAACAGGCTGCCAAGCCTTCACAGATTAGGCCCATTTTAGGAAACCCTGGTCATGTTTTCTCCCGTTTCCCTGTCATGTCTTCCTTCTTAGGGCGATGGTGAAATGGGTTGTTTTGACAAGACTCCCACTGCTTGACAAATACCTTTGACATGTATGCTGATGTCATCCTACTCCCAGAATGCCATGCAAGTCACCAAATGAGAGGCTGAGATCCTGTGTTCATCCTTGTTTGGTTTTGAGCAAATGTCACCTCAGCATATTATAGGAAAGCGGGTTTCCAACCCTCCAGAATTGGTCTAGAGTCTCCAGGAATTGAAGATTAATCTCCAGATCACTGCTGTGAGCAAAAACCCAGGAGAGAAAGAACCCAGCAGAATGAAAATAAAATGTGTATTCTTTTCATTTACGTTGGGAAAAAAAAAGAAAGATTTGAATTTCTATAGCACCTTTCATGACTCAGGACATTCCAAACACTTTACAGCCAATTTTTTGAAGTGTAGTCACTGTTGTAGTGTAGGAAACGCAGCAGGCAATTTTCACACAGCAAGATCCCACAAACAGCAATGATATAAGGACCAGATAATCTGTTTTTGTGATGTTGCTTGAGGGATAAATATTGGCCAGGACACCAGGAGAATGTCCCTGCTCTTCTTCAAAGAAGTTCACCTGAGAGGATAGACACAGTCTCAGTTTAATATCTCATCTGAAAGATGGCACTGCAGCACTCGCTCAGTGCTGCACTGGAATGTCAGTCTGGACTTTTGTACTCAAGTCGTAGTGTGGGACTTAAACTCACAAATGGCGCACTGACACGGAACACAAAAGTCCGAGTGTATCAAGCCTGTGTCTTCAATACCTTGCTCTACGGCAGCAAGGCCTGGACAACGTATGTCAGCCAAGAGCGACGTCTCAATTCATTCCATCTTCGCTGCCTCCGGAGAATACTTGGCATCAGGTGGCAGGAGCATATCTCCAACACAGAAGTCCTCGAGGCGGCCAACATCCCCAGCATATACACCCTACTGAGCCAGCGGCGCTTGAGATGGCTTGGCCATGTGAGCCGCATGGAAGATGGCAGGATCCCAAAGACACATTGTACAGCGAGCTCGCCACTGGTATCAGACCCACCGGCCGTCCATGTCTCCGCTTTAAAGACGTCTGCAAACGCGACATGAAGTCCTGTGACATTGATCACAAGTCGTGGGAGTCAGCTGCCAGCGATCGCCGGAGCTGGCGGGCAACCATAAAGGCGGGGCTAAAGTGTGGCGAGTCGAAGAGACTTAGCAGTTGGCAGGAAAAAAGACAGAAGCGCAAGGGGAGAGCCAACTGTGCAACAGCCCCGACAACCAATTTTATCTGCAGAACCTGTGGAAGAGCCTGTCACTCTAGAATTGGCCTTTATAGCCACTCCAGGCGCTGCTCCACACACCACTTACCACCTCCAGGCGCTTACCCATTGTCTCTCGAGACAAGGAGGCCAAAGAAGAAGAAGATCCACAGCTGTTTTGGGAGAGAGAGTTCCCCTTTGTGTGACGAAGTGCTTCCTGACATCACCCCTGAACAGTCTGGCTCTAATCTTACAGATTGTGACTGTTTCTTCTGGACTCCCCTCACCAGTGATATTCGACCAATACAAAATCTTTCACACATAGTTGCTGCACCTCCAAACGGACGTTTTAAGCAACGTCTTACAGGGGGAGAGAGGGGCGGAGAGGTTTAGACAGGAAATTCCGGAGTTTAGGATCTAAGCAGCTGAAGGCACAGCCGCCAATAGTTCAGTGTAAGATTTCCAAGAGGCAAAAATTGGAGGAGAGCATAGATTTCAGGGGACTGTCGGACTGGAGGCATAATGCCTCTAACCAAGCTGTGAGGGACACTGAGCCACAGTCCTATAGAAAAAAAAAGATTTGCATTTAGTTACGTCTCATTCGAAAGACCTCCAACAGTGCAGCGCTCCCTCAGTACTGACCCTCTGACAGTGCAGCACTCTCTCAGTACTGCCCCTTCAACAGTTCAGCGTTCCCTCTAATGTTCTCTTTTAAACCTCCGTAGTTTTGGTTCTACTGGACAGGTGAACGTTTTTCATGCTAAGGGGCAATGAGCCCTGAAATTCCTCTGATTTTCTCCCTCCAGAGACTTGACAGCTCTGTGTGGACAATGAGACACCCCATCAAACACCTTCTGCCCCTCTAACAGTGCAGCACTCCCTCAGTACTGACCCTCCGACAGTGCAGCACTCCCTCAGTACTGACCCTCTGACAGTGCAGCACTCCCTCAGTACTGACCCTCCAACAGTGCAGCATCCCTGAGTACTGACCCTCCGACAGTGCAGCACTCCCTCAGTACTGACCCTCTGAGTGCAGCACTCCCTCAGTACTGACCCTCCAACAGTGCAGCACTCCCTCTGTCCTGACCCTCTGACAGTGTAGCATTCCCTCAGTACTGACCCTCTGGCAATGTCGCACTCCCTCGGACTGACCCTCTGACAGTGCAGAGCTCCTTCAGTACTGACCGTCTGACAGTGCAGCACTCCCTCAGGACTGACCTTCTGACAGTGCAGCACTCCCTCAGTACTGACCCGCCGACAGTGCAGCACTCCCTCAGTACTGACCGTACAACAGTGCAGCACCCCCTCAGGACTGACCTTCTGACAGTGCAGCACTCCCTCAGTACTGACCCGCCGACAGTGCAGCACTCCCTCAGTACGGACCCTCCAACAGTGCAGCACTCCCTCAGTACTGCACTGGAGTGTCAGCCTGAATTTTGTGCTCGAGTCCCGAGTGGGAATTAAATGCACAACTTTCCGATTCAGAGGGGGAGAGGCTGCCTCCCATTGAGACCAGGTTGACATGGCTAAAAGGACAGGGTGTGTGTTTGACACTCATTATATGAGATGGGTGTGTGCATTAACAGCTGCTGAAATGAAGACTGCGGTCGTATCTAAATACCATCTGTGAAGGACATTCCTTTTGGTTTTCCTCTCCTATTTAAAGAAGTTTTGTTGCCAAATCAAGGGGAATGTTCAAGGCTGGGCTGAGACAACCAAGAATAGGCATCTCTGTATGCTGTAGCACTGACACATGACACACCAGATTAGGCTTGTGTTATAAAGGGGCAGCTGTCTGTGTCACAACGACCTTTCTGAGCTTTATTTTAAAGGTGTGTCTGAGTGGGTAGCACTCTCATCTCCAAATGAAAAGATCTGGCTTTAATTCTCCATTCCAGCGACATGAACACTAAATCCACACCTTCGCTCCCAGTACAAAGAACAAAGAACAAAGAACAGTACAGCACAGGAACAGGCCATTCGGCCCTCCAAGCCTGCGCCGATCTTGATGCCTGCCTAAACTAAAACCTTCTGCACTTCCGGGGCTCATATCCCTCTATTCCCTTCCTATTCATATATTTGTCAAGATGTCTCTTAAACGTCACTATCGTTCCTGCTTCCACCACCTTCCCTGGCAGCAAGTTCCAGGCACTCACCACCCTCTGTGTAAAAAACTTGCCTCGCACATCCCCTCTAAACTTTGCCCCTCGCACTTTAAACCTATGTCCCCTAGTAACTGACTCTTCCACCCTGGGAAAAAGCTTCTGACTATCCACTCTGTCCATGCCGCTCATAACTTTGTAAACCTCTATCATGTCGCCCCTCCACCTCCGTCGTTCCAGTGAAAACAATCCGAGTTTTTCCAACCTCTCCTCATAGCTAATGCCCTCCAGACCAGGCAATATCCTGGTAAACCTCTTCTGTACCCTCTCCAAAGCCTCCACGTCCTTCTGGTAGTGTGGCGACCAGAATTGCACACAATATTCTAAGTGTGGCCTAACTAAGGTTCAGTACAGCTGCAGCATGACTTGCCAATTTTTATACTCTATGCCCCGACCGATGAAGGCAAGCATGCCATCTGCCTTCTTGACTACCTTATCCACCTGCGTTGCCACTTTCAGTGACCTGTGGACCTGTACGCCCAGATCCCTCCGCCTGTCAATACTCCTAAGGGTTCTGCCATTTACTGTATACCTCCCACCTGTATTAGACCTTCCAAAACGCAATGCCTCACATTTGTCCGGATTAAACTCCGCACTGTCAGAGGGTCAGTACTGAGGGAGTGCTGCACTGTCAGAGGGTCAGTACTGAGGGAGTGCTGCACTGTCAGAGGGTCAGTACTGAGGGAGTGCCGCACTGTCGGAGGGTCAGTACTGAGGGAGTGCCGCACTGTCAGAGGGTCAGTACTGAGGGAGTGCTGCACTGTCAGAGGGTCAGTACTGAGGGAGTGCTGCACTGTCAGAGGGTCAGTACTGAGGGAGTGCTGCACTGTCGGAAGGGCAGTACTGAGGGAGTACTGCACTGTTGGAGGGTCCGTACTGAGGGAGTGCTGCACTGTCGGAGGGTCAGTACTGAGGGAGTGCCGCACTGTCAGCGAGTTAGTACTGAGGGAGTGCTGCACTGTCAGAGGGTCAGTATTGAGGGAGTGCTGCACTGTTGGAGGGTCAGTTCTGAGGGAGTGCTGCATTGTCGGAGGGTCACTACTGAGGGAGTGCCACACTGTCAGAGGGTCAGTACTGAGGGAGTGCTGCACTGTCGGAGGGTCAGTACTGAGGGAGTGCCGCACTGTCAGAGGGTCAGTACTGAGGGAGTGCTGCACTGTCAGAGGATCAGTACTGAGGGAATGCCGCACTGTCAAAGGGTCAGTACTGAGGGAGTGCTGCACTGTCGGACATGCCATCTTTCAGATGAGACATTAAACCGAGGCCCCGTTTGCCTCCTCAGGTCAGATTCTCTCGCGTTATTCTGAAAAAGAGAAATGGAGTTCTCCCCAGTGTCTGGGCCAATAGTTATTGCACAACCAACATCACTAAAACAGATGACCCAACTATTATGCGTGGAGTCAGAGAAAATGGGTGAGATTCTTAACGAGTACTTTGCAACGGTATTCACCGAGGAGAGGGACATGACGGATGTTGAGGTTAGGGACAGATGTTTGATTACTCTCGGTCAAGTCGGCATAAGGAGGGAGGAAGTGTTGGGTATTCTAAAAGGCATTAAGGTGGACAAGTCCCCAGGTCCGGATGGGATCTATCCCAGGTTACTGAGGGAAGCAAGAGAGGAAATAGCTGGGGCCTTAACAGATATCTTTGCAGCATCCTTAAACACGGGTGAGGTCCCGGAGGACTGGAGAATTGCTAATGTTGTCCCCTTGTTTAAGAAGGGTAGCAGGGATAATCCAGGTAATTATAGACCGGTGAGCCTGACGTCAGTGGTAGGGAAGCTGCTGGAGAAGATACTGAGGGATAGGATCTATTCCCATTTGGAAGAAAATGGGCTTATCAGTGATAGGCAACATGGTTTTGTGCAGGGAAGGTCATGTCTTACCAACTTAATAGAATTCTTTGAGGAAGTGACAAAGTTGATTGATGAGGGAAGGGCTGTAGATGTCATAGACAAGGACTTCAGTAAGGCGTTTGATAAGGTTCCCCATGGTAGGCTGATGGAGAAAGTGAAATCGCATGGGGTCCAGGGTGTACTAGCGAGATGGATAAAGAATTGGCTGGGCAACAGGAGACAGAGAGTAGCAGTGGAAGGGAGTTTCTCAAAATGGAGATGTGTGACCAGTGGTGTTCCACAGGGATCCGTGCTGGGACCACTGTTGTTTGTGATATACATAAATGATTTGGAGGAAAGTATAGGTGGTCTGATTAGCAAGTTTGCAGACGACACTAAGATTGGTGGAGTAGCAGATAGTGAAGGGGACTGTCAGAGAAAACAGCAGAATATAGATAGATTGGAGAGTTAGGCAGAGAAATGGCAGATGGAGTTCAATCAGGGCAAATGCGAGGTGATGCATTTTAGAAGATCCAATTCAAGAGTGAACTATACAGTAAATGGAAAAGTCCTGGGGAAAATTGATGTACAGAGAGATTTGGGTGTTCAGGTCCATTGTTCCCTGAAGGTGGCAACGCAGGTCAATAGAGTGATCAAGAAGGCATACGGCATGCTTTCCTTCATCGGACGGGGTATTGAGTACAAGAGTTGGCAGGTCATGTTACAGTTGTATAGGACTTTAGTTCGGCCACATTTGGAATACTGCGTGCAGTTCTGGTCGCCACATTACCAAAAGGATGTAGATGCTTTGGAGAGGGTGCAGAGGAGGTTCACCAGGATGTTGCCTGGTATGGAGGGCGCTAGCTATGAAGAGAGGTTGAGTAGATTGGGATTATTTTCATTAGAAAGACGGAGGTTGAGGGAGGACCTGATTGAGGTGTACAAAATCATGAGAGGTATAGACAGGGTGGATAGCAAGAAGCTTTTTCCCAGAGTGGGGGATTCAATTACTAGGGGTCACGAGTTCAAAGTGAGAGGGGAAAAGTTTAGGGGGGATATGCGTGGAAAGTTCTTTACGCAGAGGGTGGTGGGTGCCTGGAACGCGTTGCCAGCGGAGGTGGTAGACGCGGGCACGATAGCGTCTTTTAAGATGTATCTAGACAGATACATGAATGGGCAGGAAGCAAAGAGATACAGACCCTTAGAAAATAGGGGACATGCTTAGACAGAGGATCTGGATCGGCGCAGGCTTGGAGGGCCGAAGGGTCTGTTCCTGGGCTGTAATTGTCTTTGTTCTTTGTTCTTTGTATTATCCCATTATTGTCTGTGGGAGCTTGCTGTGCACAAATTGGCTGCCGCACTTCCTACATTGCAACAGTGACTGCACTTCAGAAACACTTCATTGGCTGTGAATCACTTCAGGATGTCCTGAGGTTTTTTTTTCTGTGTATATTGAATGTAAGAATACAAAGAAGAGGCCATTGGGCCCATGGACTCACTCCTTTTACAGACTTTATCAATCTCACTTTCATTTTTTTTATATTCAGTCAGGGGATGTGGACGTCACTGGCTAGGCCAGCATTTATTGCCCATCCCTAATTGCCCTTGAGAAGGAGGTGGTGAGCTGCCTTCCTGAACCGCTGCAGTCCGTGTGAGGGCTGCACACCTACAGTGCCTACCTTCTCACCATTTCCCAGCTTCCATACCTTCTTCTTCGGCAGTCCCTCGGGATTGAGGATGACTTTCTTCCATTCCAGGGTTGTGGGTCCTTAGGTAACTGAATAGTCCAATTCTGGATCCCCACACTCTGCCACAGGTGAGGCAGGTGGTGTTTGGTGAGGTGAGTGCATGGGATGCTCGAAATTCTGAACGCTGCTTCCGCTGTTTGCACTTGGTCGCTGCCTGGGCATGCCGATGTTGTTCGAACTGGCTGGCGTCATCGCGGAAGCTTCATTTTGGCTGGTCTCGGGCAGGAGATTCCCACGTGAGCTTCCATACCGCCAAAGCCATGAGCAGCTGTCTTCCATGGCATCACATTTCTGAGGGTCCCAGAAACTTGAATGTGCCAGCTCCTGTTCTGTTGGAACCTTGGCAACGTCCTCCCAAGGATGGCACTTTATTTTTCAAACAACGAAGCAATTGCTCTCTAAATGCAAGTTCTTTCTATCTTTCTTTTGAACCTCCATGGCTTTGCGTTTTCTGGGTAAGTGAAACTTTTTCACCCAAAGGGCCAATGAGCCCTGAAATTTCTCCAACTTTCTCCCTCCAGAGACTTGACAGCATTGTCTAGCTCCATTGGACAGTGAGACACCTCCTCAAACACCTTCTGAAAACACATATACACCACATCCACCACATTTCCCTCTATCAATCCGATCAGTCGCTTCTTCAGAAACCCTGGGCAGGATTTTGGGTCAAATGGGGGTCGCACCCCCGCACTGTGTGGGAAACAGTCAACTGGCAGTGATATTCCCTGAATTGGCCAATTATTGGCCAGAGGGTGGGCCTGTTGTCCAATTAAGGATGGTGAGAGGGCTCTCGAAGCTGGAGGGCCAATAGGAGGCCCTCCAGCACGGAAGAGGCAGTAGCCTGCCGTTTCAGGTAAGGGAGAGAGAGGGGGCTTCAAGATGGAGGTGCCGTCCCGCCAACTTTTGAAATTTTCAAATAGAAAATAGCAACAGCAGACAGGCTCCATCATGGAGGGAAAGCCCTCCACAGGGTGGCCTGCGGCTGCAGCTATGTCCAGACAGACGGAAGGGAACTCAAAGCCTGCCAGGAGCATCACCACCTTGCCACCCCAGTCTTCTGCCTCTGAAGGCCAAACAGGCCAACTGGCAAATTCTAGTTGGCGTCTAATGATAGGCCTTAACTGGCCTTTAATTTCAATTACTCGGCTACACACTGCTTGCAGACGGATAGCCCTGTCATCACCCCCTCCCCTCCCCATCCTGCCTCCAGAAAATAGCTCGAGGGTGAGTTGGCATGGGCAAACTGGCTCCCTGGCTGACGGCATGAGTTTTCGTGCCAGCCACAGTGCTCACCCCCAACAGGGGTGAAAAATTCTGCCCCTTATTTGCAGGAGTGTGTTTGTATTTGCACCGGGTCCCTGGGAGTATGTCAGTATTTACAGAGGGTCCCTGGGAGTGTGTCAGTTGTCATGCAGACCCCACCCCGCACCCCCCCCCCCCACACCTGCCAAGAATGAGGCATATCAATTTTGTCATATAAATATTGATGTTAAACTGTTGAAAGTGTGAAAATAGATAAGTCCCCTGGGCCAGATGGGATTTATCCTAGGATTCTCTGGGAAGCTAGGGAGGAGATTGCAGAGCCTTTGTCCTTGATTTTTATGTCGTCATTGTCGACAGGAATAGTGCCGGAAGACTGGAGGATAGCAAATGTTGTCCCCTTGTTCAAGAAGGGGAGTAGAGACAGCCCTGGTAATTATAGACCTGTGAGCCGTACTTCGGTTGTGGGTAAAATTTTGGAAAAGGTTATGAGAGACAGGATTTATAATCATCTTGAAAAGAATAAGTTCATTAGCGATAGTCAGCACGGTTTTGTGACGGGTAGGTCGTGCCTCACAAACCTTATTGAGTTTTTTGAGAAGGTGACCAAACAGGTGGATGAGGGTAAAGCAGCGGATGTGGTGTATATGGATTTCAGTAAGGCGTTTGATAAGGATCCCCACGGTAGGCTATTGCAGAAAATACGGAAGTATGGGGTTGAAGGTGATTTAGAGCTTTGGATCAGAAATTGGCTAGCTGAAAGAAGACAGAGGGTAGTGGTTGATGGCAAATGTTCATCCTGGAGTTTAGTTACTAGTGGTGTACCGCAAGGATCTGTTTTGGGGCCACTGCTGTTTGTCATTTTTATAAATGACCTGGAAGAGGGTGTAGAAGGGTGGGTTAGTAAATTTGCGGATGACACTAAGGTCGGTGGAGTTGTGGATAGTGCCGAAGGATGTTGTAGGGTACAGAGGGACATAGATAGGCTGCAGAGCTGGGCTGAGAGATGGCAAATGGAGTTTAATGCGGAAAAGTGCGAGGTGATTCACTTTGGAAGGAGTAACAGGAATGCAGAGTACTGGGCTAATGGGAAGATTCTTGGTAGTGTAGATGAACAGAGAGATCTTGGTGTCCAGGTGCATAAATCCCTGAAAGTTGCTACCCAGGTTAATAGGGCTGTTAAGAAGGCATATGGTGTGTTAGCTTTTATTAGTAGGGGGATCGAGTTTCGGAGCCACGAGGTCATGCTGCAGCTGTACAAAACTCTGGTGAGACCGCACCTGGAGTATTGCGTGCAGTTCTGGTCACCGCATTATAGGAAGGATGTGGAAGCTTTGGAAAGGGTGCAGAGGAGATTTACTAGGATGTTGCCTGGTATGGAGGGAAGGTCTTACGAGGAAAGGCTGAGGGACTTGAGGTTGTTTTCGTTGGAGAGAAGGAGGAGGAGAGGTGACTTAATAGAGACATATAAGATAATCAGAGGGTTAGATAGGGTGGATAGTGAGAGTCTTTTTCCTCGGATGGTGATGGCAAACACGAGGGGACATAGCTTTAAGTTGAGGGGTGATAGATATAGGACAGATGTCAGAGGTAGTTTCTTTACTCAGAATAGTAGGGGCGTGGAATGCCCTGCCTGCAGCAGTAGTAGACTCGCCAACTTTAAGGGCATTTAAGTGGTCATTGGATAGACATATGGATGAAAATGTAATAGTGTAGGTCAGATTGTTTCACAGGTTGGCGCAACATCGAGGGCCGAAGGGCCTGTACTGCGCTGTAATATTCTAATTCTAATTCTAATTCTAATTGTTGCTGGAGCGAGGAAATGACTTGTTAAACAGATCAGCTGTGGCTGGAAAAAAACATCTACATACTAAGTGACAGTGCTTGTGGAGACAAAGGACCATTCCCTGACACATTCAACCCACAATGGACTTTGATCACCGGACATTGAAGGTGAGGAAGCTTCACATTCCAGGATGGCTGCTAAGATGGCCAAATCCACAAAGAGGATGTGGTAAAACCAGCTAGTCACGTGACTAACCTGCTGGGCAACCTGAGTTTTTTTGAATTGTACAGACAGTTTGCGAGAGAGACTGTTTGCTCCTGGACTGAAAAGACCTGTCCTGGCTGGCTCGCCACAGCCTCTCCTGTCTGCTCCCATCTCTTTCTCACAGAACTGAATCCACTGAAGACGTGGACCTCAAGAGAGAAAAGTCTCCTACATCGAACAAGGTTTAAGAAGAATACTGGATCGCAATGAAAAGCAAGATCTACTTACAATCAAGGACTCTACAGCGAGCTCAAAGAACAGTAACCAAAACCAACTTCAGATATTGCCTCAATATTTTCCACTTTATTTCTTCTGCTCTTTTCTGTCTCTATCTGCATGTGTGTTTATCAAGTATGCATGCTAGCATAGGCGCGACGCGTATCCATGGGTATGAACCGAATTAGAGTTTAAGTTTAATAATGTTCAACCTTTCTTCTTTAAACCTAAGATAGCCTGTTTGGCTGGTTTCTTTGCCTTATAATTGGAAAGTAGTGAACAAGGATTCACTAAGGGGGAAATAAACGGTGTGTTTAAAATAAACCCTGTTAGGGTAAGACCAG
This sequence comes from Heterodontus francisci, assembly GCF_036365525.1. Taxonomy (NCBI): domain Eukaryota; kingdom Metazoa; phylum Chordata; class Chondrichthyes; order Heterodontiformes; family Heterodontidae; genus Heterodontus; species Heterodontus francisci. The sequence continues at coordinate 11,896,733 of NC_090377.1, forward strand.
GTGAAGGCTGAGAGGAAACCCTCGACCCTTTTCTCACATGATCGTAACACAGTATTTACATGGGTCACCAGGAGTGTGTCAGTATTTATAGGGGTCCCTGGGAGTGTGTCTGTATTTACAGGGGGTCCCCGGGAGTGTGTCAGTATTTACAGGGCGTTCCCAGGAGTGTGCTAGTATTTACAAGGGGTCCCCGGGAGTGTGTCAATATTTGCAGGGGGTCCCCGCAAGTGTGTCAGTATCTGCAGGGGGTTCCTGGGAGTATGTCAGTATTTACAGGGGGTCCCCGGGAGTGTGTCAGTATTTACAGGGGGTTCCCAGGAGTGTGCTAGTATTTACAAGGGGTCCCCGGGAGTGTGTCAATATTTGCAGGGGGTCCCCGGAAGTGTGTCAGTATCTACAGGGGGTTCCTGGGAGTATGTCAGTATTTAAAGGATGCTCCTGGGAGTGTGCCAGTACTTACAGGGGATCCCCAGGAGTGTGTCAGTATTTATAGGGGTTCCCTTGGGTCAATATTTTTGAGTTCCCAGGGAGTACGTGAATACTTACAGGGCAGTCCCTGGGCTTCTCAATGTCTGGAGGCAGTCCGCACACACAGAAGAATATTTTCACATCAGCCGAGCTTCTGACCAGCACCAAGACCACCACCACAAGCTGCTGCAGCTCTCATCCGTGCCTTTGTGACCCTCTAGACTGGGCTAGTGCAATGCTCTCTTGGTCAACCTCCCATCTTCCACCTTCTATAAACTTCAGCCCATCTAGATCTCTGCTGCCCGTGTGTTAACTTGCACCAAGCCAGGTTCTCCCATGACCCTGTGGTCACTGACCTACCTTGTCTCCCAGTTTGACAATGACTGCTTTACAAATTCTCATCCTCATCTTCAAATCTGTTCATGGCCTCACCCCTCCCTATCTCTATAACCTCCTTCAGCCCTAAAGTCCTCCACGATCTCTGCGCTCCTCTTATTCTGGCCTCTTGAGCAACCCCAATTTTTAATCGCTCCACCATTGGCGGCCGTGCCTTCAGCTGCCTGGGCCCTAAGCTCTGGAATTCCCTCCCTAGACCTCTCCACCTCTCTCTCCTCCTTTAAGAGACTCCTTAAGACCTACTTCTTTGACCAAGGTTTTGGCCACCGTATCCTAATATCTTCTTATGTGGCTCAGTGTCAAATATTTGTTTGATTAACACTCCTGAGAAGCACCTTGGGACATTTTACTATGTTAGAGATACCATAGAAATGCAAGTTGTTGCATCAGGATTAATTGGAGCTCAAATTAAAACTGAAAGAGCCCCTTCCCTTGCTATTCTTCAGTTTGTAGTAGCTCGAACCTTTTAACCTCATGTATATTTTTGGTGTGAGATGATGCCCCAAAGGAGAGGCTCTTACTCATTGCTGGCAAATGTGCCACACTTCAGAACTAGTCTATTCTCCATCTGGTAGACAGGCTGTGTTTTACATTGTGTTGGACCCATTTCCATTCTCCCTTCTTCCATCACACCCTCCGAGTACCCCCACACACCGTTTGGGATCAGTTTTTGAGACTGATACATGTAAGTGATTTAAAAATAGAAAACGCTCGAAATACTCAGCAGATCTGGCAGCTTCTGTGGAGAGAGAAGTAGAATTAAAACATTTCAGCTCGATGACTTTTCATCAGTTTTATCATGAAAGGCCATCCACCTGCAACGTTAACTCTGTTTCTCTCTCCACAGATGCTGCCAGACCTGCTGTGTATTTCCAGCGTTTTCTATTTTCATTTCAGATTTCCAGTATCTGCAGTATTTTAATTCTGTAACTGTAAATGCCTGAATTACTGTGAGCAGGGAGCTGAATAAACACTTGTAGCTTGGGTGTGGTTCAAACGGTGTAGAAAAGTGACTGACAGAGTGTTCATAAACGGGGTGCAGGGCTAACAGAGTGTAACTATTGGGAAGTTGCTGCTGAAAGGTAAGGAGGTACTGCTTTTTGTCTCCAACACTTACAGTGGTTCGAATCACAGGTAAATAGTTAATTTAATTTACCTATAACTTAAACTAAGATAAAGTAATTAGTTAAAAGACTAAAAACTGTGAGATAAGTTGATTAAATACACAGACTAATTAATTAAATAAGTGTAACAGGGTTATATAGGGGTGGCAGGACAGGCTGTGTGTCACAACTGCAACCTGTGGGAGTGGGTGGAGAGTAGTGCAATTCCGGACAACCACATCCGCAGTCGTATCTGCATCTCGAGGAGCTTCAGCTCAGAGTTATAGAGCTGGAGTCCGAGGTTTAGGCATTGTGCGGCATCAGGGAGGGGAAGAGTTACCTGGACACTTTGTCTGCTGGATCAGTCACACCGCTTGGGTTAGGAAGTGGTGCAGGTCTGTTTAGTGGTCAGGGACAGGAGGGTATGACTGACAGTCAGGCAGGTAATGAGGTGCAGTGCTGGAGGAGCCTCTTATCCAACAGGTACGAGGTTCTTGCTGCCTGTGTAGATGAGCAAACTGACCATGGCATCATTGTACAGAGGGTCATTCAAGTGGGGGGGAGTGTAAAGGAATGTGGTAGTGGCAGGGGACAGTATAGTCAGGAAATAGATACTCTTCTTCACAGCCATGACTGGGAGTTCTGAAGGTTGTGTTGCCTGCCTGGTGCCAGGGTTAAAGACATCTCCTTGTGGCTAGAGAAGAACTTGGAGAGAGATGGGGAGGATCCAGCTGTTGCAGTCCACGTAGGAACCAGCATCCCAGGTAGAATGAGAAATGAGGTTCTGCTAAGGGAGTTTGAGGAGCTAGGGTCCGAGTTAGTGAGCAGAACCTCAAAAGTAATAATCTCTGGATTACTACCTGAGCCACCTGCAAATTGGCATGGGGTCAAACAGATCAGAGAGTTGAATGCTTGGCTCTGAGTAGTGTGGGAGACAAGAGTTTCAATTCATGGGGCACTGGCACCAGTACCGGGGAAAGAGGGAGATGTTCTATTGGCACGGACTCCACTTAAACTGGGCTGGTCCTAATGTTATGTTGAATCATATAACTTGGGCAATGGACAGGGCTTTAAACTAAAAAGCAGGGAGAGGGTTCAGGTGAGGGGAAATTTATAGATCTAAAGAGAAAAGTCAAAGACTACAGAGCAGTCTCGTGATTTGGATAAAGGTACTCAGGGTGACAGGAAAGGACAAAATGTTTAACAGTAAAAGTGCATCAATGAATAAGGTCAAATCAGGGGAAAAGGTAAACAATTAAAATTTAAGGCACTTTATCTGAATGCATGAAGCATTCGTAACAAGATAGAAAAAATAATGGCACAAATAGAGATAAATTGGTTTGATTGAATAGCCATTACAAAGATGTTGCATGGTGACCAAGTTTGGAAACTAACTATTCCGGGGTACGTGATATTTCAAAAAGACAAAAAGATGGAAAAGGAAGACAGTAGCCCTCATAATAACCGATGATAGGAGGACCGTGGAGAGGAAGAATCTTGGCTTAGAAAAGCAGGTAGAATCAGTATGGGTGGAGATCAGAAATAGCAAGGGTCAGAGTAGTTTATAGGCCCCCTACCAGTAGTTAGACTGCAAGAAATAAGAGGAGTTTTGTAAGAAAGGCAATGGGCGGCACAGTGGCGCAGTGGTTAGCACCGCAGCCTCACAGCTCTAGCGACCCGGGTTCAATTCTGGGTACTGCCTGTGTGGAGTTTGCAAGTTCTCCCTGTGTCTGTGTGGGTTTTCGCCGGGTTCCCACCACCAAAAGACTTGCAGTTGATAGGTAAATTGACCATTATAAATTGCCCCGAGTATAGGTAGGTGGTAGGGGAATAGAGGGACAGGTGGGGATGTGGTAGGAATATGGGATTAGTATAAATGGGCGATTGATGGTTGGCACAGACACGGTGGGCCAAAGGGCCTGTTTCAGTGCTATATCTCTAAATAAATAAATAATAATGGGTACTTTATCCTTTGTATATACTGGACAAATCAAATCATTAAATGTAGTTTGGAGGACACACTCATGGAATCCACTCGAGACAGCTTCCTATAACAATATGTTGTAGAAACAACCAGGGGAAAGGTTGTTTTTGATTTTGTGTAACGAGATGGGATTAATCAGTAACCTTGTAGTAAGGGATCGTCCGGGAAAAGCTAATCATCATATGATAGAATTTCACATTAAGTTTGAGAATGACATATGTAAGGCCGAAACTAGAAGTTTGAACATAAGTAAAGCCAATTTTACAGGTATGAGGTAGATTGCGAAATTAGATGAAAAGATATGATGATAGATGTGCAATTTGATTTAGATTTAGAGATACAGCACTGAAACAGGCCCTTCGGCCCCCCCACCCCCCCGAGTCTGTGCCGACCATTAACCACCCATTTATACTAATCCTACACTAATCCCATATTCCTACCACATCCTCACCTGTCCCTATATTCCCCTATCACCTACCTATACTAGGGGCAATTTATAATGGCCAATTTACCTATCAAACTGCAAGTCTTTTGGCTGTGAGAGGAAACCGGAGCACCCGGAGGAAACCCACGCAGACACAGGTTCTGATGAAGGAAGTATATACTTGCCTTAGAGGGGTGTGTGACAGGAGAGATTGAATAGAATGGGTTTACACGCCCTAGAGTTTAGAAGAATGAGAGGAGATCTTAATAAAACATATAAGATTCTGAGAGGGCTTGAAGGGTAAATCCTGAGAGGCAGTTTCCCCGGTTGGAGAGTCTAGAACTAGTGGGCAAAGTCTCAAGCTAAAGGGTCGGCAATTTAGGACTGAGATGAGGAGAAATTTCTTCACACAGAGGGTTAGGAATTTTTGGAATTTTCTACCCCAGAGAGTTGCAAATGCTCAGTCATTGAGTACATTCAAGACTTAGATTGATAGATTTTTGGACACTAAGGGAATTGAGAGACAGGGCAGAAAAGTGGAGCTGAGGGTGAGGATCGGCCATGATTTAAAGGAATGGTGGAGTAGGCTTGAAGGGCCAAATGGCCTACTCCTGCTCCTATTTCTTCTGGTCTTTTGTTCTCTTCCAATGAATGGGTGAGTGGCCTTCACTCTCCCAAAGAGCAGATGACCATCACTGAACCTAGAGTGAGTGACCATCACTGTCCCTATGAGGGAGTGACCTGAATGTCCCTATGAGTGAGTGATCATCACTATCCCAATGCAGGAGTGACCATCACTATCCCAATGAGGGAGTGACCTGAATGTCCCTATGAGTGAGTGACCATCACTATCCCAATGGAGGAGTGACAATCATTATCCCAATGAGTGAGTGACCATCACTATCCCAATGAGGGAGTGACCTGACTGTTCCTATGAGTGAGTGACCATCACTATCCCAATGAGGGAGTGACCTGACTGTCCCTTTGAGTGACTGACCATCACTGTCCCAATGGGAGAGTGTCCATCATTCTCCCAATGAGAGAGTGGCCATCACTGTCCCAGTGTGAGTGACTATCACTCTCCCTGATTGAGTGACCTAAACTGTCCCAATGAGAGTGACCATCACTGGTCCCTATGTGAAAGTGAAAATCACTGTCCCAGTGAGTGAGTGACCATCAGTATCCCTATGAGTGACTGACCATCACTGTCCCTATGAGTGAGTGGCCATCACTCTCCCAGTGAGTGAGTGACTATCACTATTCCTATGAGTGAGTGACCATCAATGTCCCAGTGTAAGTGACCATCACTCTTCCAATGAGTGACCATCGCTGTCCCAGTGAGTGAGTGACCATCATTGTCACTATGAGTGAGTGACCAACACAGTTCCAATGCATGAGTGACCATCACTGTCCCAGTGTACATGACCATCACTCTTCCAATGAGAGAGTGACCATCACTGTCCCAGTGCGTGATTGACTATCAGCATCCCTATGAGTGACTGACCATCACTGTCCCTATAAGTGAGTGGCCATCACTCTCCCCATTAGTGAGTGACCTTCACTGCCCCAGTGAGTGAATGCCCATCACTGTCCCAATGAAGGAGTGACCATGACTCTCCTTATGAGCGAGTGATCATCACTGTCCCTATGAGCAAGTGACTGTCACACGATTGAATGACCAACACTGTCCCAATGAGTGAATGACCATCACTCTCCCTATAAGTGACCATCACTATCCCCTTGAGACTGTGTCCATCACTCTTCCAATGAGTAAGTGACCATCACATTCCTTATGAAAGAGTGATCATCACTGGCCCTAAGAGTGAATGACCATCACTGTCGCTTTCAGTGACCATCACTCTCCCAAAAAGAAAGTGACCATCTCTGCTCCGAAGAGCCTATCACTGCGAGTGATTGACAGCCGGGGTGGGCGGGGCTGAGCGGCTGCTGTTCCTCCTCCCGGGCTGCGGGCGGCACTGCGGCAGTGCTGGGGAGCCGGATCCATGCAGGTAGGAGCAGGGGGAGCGGGAGCGGGGGGAGCGGCGGGAGCGGGGGGAGCGGGAGCGGCGGGAGCGGGGGGAGCGGCGGGAGCGGGGGGAGCAGCGGGAGCAGGGGGAAGCGGGAGCGGCGGGAGCGGGGGGAGCGGCGGGAGCGGGGGGAGCAGCGGGAGCGGGGGGAGCAGGAGCAGGGGGAGCGGCGGGAGCAGGGGGAGCGGGAAGTCCAGCCTCAGAGCCGGCACTCCGGTCGATGGATGCGGCCGTCCCTGAGGTATCTCCCTAACTCCGGCCGTGGGCAAACCCGGTTTAAAAAAAAACGGGCCCATAGCCTAATACCCGGGGAGGGGTCACTCCGATACCCGGGGAGCGGTCACTCCGATACCCGGGCAGCGGTCACATCCGATACCCGGGCAGCGGTCACTCCGATACCCGGGCAGCGGTCACATCCGATACCCGGGCAGCGGTCACTCCGATACCCGGGGAGCGGTCACTCCGATACCCGGGCAGCGGTCACTCCGATGCCCGGGCAGCGGTCACTCCGATGCCCGGGGAGCGGTCACTCCGATACCCGGGGAGCGGTCACTCCGATACCCGGGCAGCGGTCACTCCGATACCCGGGCAGCGGTCACTCCGATACCCGAGGAGCGGTCACATCCGATACCCGGGCAGCGGTCACATCCGATACCCGGGCAGCGGTCACATCCGATACCCGGGCAGCGGTCACTCCGATACCCGGGGAGCGGTCACTCCGATACCCGGGCAGCGGTCACTCCGATACCCGGGGAGCGGTCACTCCGATACCCGAGGGTCTGAGCTGAGATCTCCCCGATGTACTGGGCCAATATTTAACCCTCAACTAACATGGCGGAGCAGGCTTGAAGGGACCTGATGGTCTGCTGCTGTTATTTAGTATGCTGACCAAAACGGATTACCTGGTCATTGTCTCATTGATGTTTGTGAGACCGTGCAATTCGTGTTTCCTACATTACGACAGTGAAAACACTTCAACAATAATTCACTGGCTGTAAAGGGCTTTGGGATGTCCTGAATTTTTCTTATTATTCGTTCATGGGATGTGTGCATTGCTGGCTAGGCCAGCATTTGTTGCCCATTCCTAATTTCCCTTGAAAAGGTGGTGGTGAGCTGCCTTCTTGAATCGCTACAGTCCATGTGGTGTAGGTACATCCACAGTGCTGTTAGGAAGGGAGTTCCAGGATTTTAACCCAGTAACAGTGAAGGTGAAAGGTGCTATATAAATGCAAGTTTTTCTTTCCATTCTTAATTGTAATGATGCTCCAATTAAAAACTAAAAGCCTGAAGTGAAACTGAAGCAGTAATACTTAAGGAGTTGGGTGAGGTTGAACAATTTTAACAAAAAATAACACTAGAACTGGTTCTTCAGGTCTTCAAACTATTTAGTGTTTATTTTCATTTCAGGGCTGTGCCAGCATACTGGTCATAAGCAAAGCTCCTGGGTGCAGTCAGGGTGGGTAACCTGTGCTGAGTCTCTCAACTGGGGTAGGAACAAGACAGCTTGACCTTAGAAAGAAAACAAAAGACTTGCATTTATATAGCACCTTTCATAACCACTGGATGCTTCACGACCAGTGAAGTACTTTTGAAGTGTAGTCACTGATGTAATGTAGGTAACACGGCAGCCAATTTGTGCACAGCAGCATCTCACAAACAGCAGTGTGATAATGACCAGATAATCTGTTTTTGTGATGTTGATTGAGGGATAAATATTGGCCGGGACACCAGGGATAACTCCCATGCTGTTCTTCAAAATTTTTTTACGCCTTTTACGGAGTCTTTTACGCCAACCTGAGTGGGTAGATGGAGCCTAGGTTTAACGTTTCATCCATAAGACAGCACCTCTGACAATGCAGTATTCGCTCAGTACTGCACTGGAGTGTCAGTCTTGATCTTTGTGCTCAGATTCTGAAGTGGAACTTGAACTCTGACTTCTGACTCAGAAGCAAAAATGACAACTGAGCCACGACTGACAAAAATATCCTTACTGTGCCCGCACTTGATTGCTTGTAAGTGACTCTTGCTGCTAAAGGACACCTGGGCATAAGGACTGTGTTGAACTGTACTGTGATGTCCAAGTAATTAAGGAGTTCCCTGGATCTCTGTCCCTTCTAACATCTTAGAATCTTAGGATGATTAATGCAGCACGGTTACTGTGCAATAGCTAAATTACTTTATATCAAACTTTGCCATGCCCTTCAATAGGGTAATCAAAATCTTTAGTTCTTCAAAGACAGTTTCTTCACGTCTCTCACAAGACTTAACAAATTATTACCATTTCTTGCCTTTTTGTGGCTCTGTCTTTAGTGCTTCCATGGGCTTCTCAATCTCTACTGACCTCAAATAGAGCTCCCATATTCTCCTTCATTGATGAAGCTGCCTTCTAGCTTCTTTGCATGCCAAACACTTTGTCTCTGCTTAGCAATTCTCAACTCTCCATATAGCCCCAAACTAGAATACTAGTTCTTGACCCCAGGTCAAGAGAAATTTCCATTGTTCCATCGGAAGCCTCACCTGATGTAAGAATATGAGAAATAGAAACAGGAGTCATGATCCCTTGAGCCAGCTCTGCCATTCAATAAGATCATGGCTGATTTACCTCAACTCTACTTTCCTGCCCTATCCCCATATCCCTTGATTCCCTTAGTGTCCAAAAATCTGGCGATCCCAGCCTTGAATATACTCAATGACTGAGTAACGACAGCACTCTGGGGTAGAGAATTCCAAAGAGTCACAATCCTCTGAGTGAAGAAATTTCCCATCATCTCAGTCCTAAATGGCTGACCCCTTATCCCGAGAATGTGACCCCATGTTGTTGTCTCTCCAGCCAGGCGAAACACCCTATTCAAATTCTATATACTAAAGCTGTACAGAATCTGTATAGCATGTGCTGTATAGAATCTTACAGCACAGAAGAAGGCCGTTCAGCCCAGCCCCTCATGCATGTGCTAACTCCTTGAAAGTGTTGTACTTCATCTCGCTTTATGTCACAATTTACATAAGAACTAGGAGCAGGAGTAGGCAATTCAGCCCCTGTTCAGTATGTCTGCCCCAGTTTAAACATGTATCATCCCACACAATCTTTCCTGCAATCTGCATTCTGAGCGGATTGAAGTTAGGACTCATTGTTTAGCATCCAGTTCTGACTCAGTCTTTGCCAGTGTCTCTGTTCAGAAGCCCCTTTCATTCCTCCTACAGTCTGGCTTTTAACACCCTAGTTCCTGTGTTGTCTTGACTTTTCTTTCAGTCCTGTTCATCTTAGTGGTACTTGCACTTTAGCCCTTGACCCCTCACTTTGTTATTTAAAAAGAGTGTTGTCCTTGGGAGGATATTTCCAAGGTCCCAGCACACCTGGGAACCCCCTGTAAATATTGGCACACTCCTGGGGATCCCCCTGCAAATATGGGGACCCCCTGTAAATATTGGCACATTCCTGGGGACCCCATGTAATAGGGTTTTTGAAGTAACATTCGTGCCACTCAAGTGTCAGGCAATGACCATCTCTAACAAGAGAGAATCTAACCATCTCCCCTTGACATTCAATGACATTAACATCGCTGAATCCCCCACTATCAACATCCTGGGGGTTACCATTGACCAGAAACTGAACTGGAGTAGCCATATAAATACCGTTGCAACAAGAGCAGATCAGAGGTTAGGAATCTTGCGGCAAGTGACTCACCAGCTGACTCCCCAAAGCCTGTCCACCATCTACAAGGCACAAGTCAGGAGTGTGATGGAATCCTCTCCACTTGCCTGGATGGGGATACAACTCCAACAACACTCGAGAAGCTCGACACCATCCAGGACAAAGCAGCCCGCTTGATTGGCACCCCATCTACATAGTGGTAGCAGTGTGTACCATCTACAAGATGCACTGCAGCAACGCACCAAGGCTCCTTAGACAGCATCTTCCAAACCCACAACCTCTACCACTTAGAAGGACAACGGCAGCAGATGCAAGGGAACACCACCACCTGCAAGTTCCCCTCCAAGCCACATACCATCCTGACTTGGAAATATATCGCCGTTCCTTCACTGTCGCTGGGTCAAAATCCTGGAACTTGCTTCCTAACAGCACTGTGTACCTACACCCCAAGGACTGCAGCGGTTCAAGAATAGGGGCCACCACATTGTCAAGGGTAATTCGGGATGGGCAATACATGTTGGCCTAGCCACTGATGCCCACATCCCATGAACGAATTAAAAAAAGGGTGATTGATTGGAGTTTTCAGAAGGTGTTTGAGGAGGTGTCTCACTGTCCAATGGAGCTAGACAATGCTGTCAAGTCTCTGGAGGGAGAAAGTCGAAGGAATTTCAGGGCTCATTGCCCCTTTGGATGAAATTCTTTTATCTGCCCAGAAAACGCAAAGCTGTGGAGGTTTAAAAGAAAGATAGAAAGAACTTGCATCTACAGAGCGATTGCTTCGTTGTTTGAAAAATAAAGTTCCTTCCTTTGGAGGATGTTTCCAAGGTTCCAACAGAGCAGGAGCTGGCACACTCAAGTTTCTGGGACCCTCAGAAATGTGATGCCATGGAAGACAGTTGCTCATGGCTTTGGCGGTATAGAAGGTGGGAAATGGTGGGTAGGTGAACAGGGAGATCGACACAGTCTGTACAAGGAGAGAGTTGATGGGTCCAATGGCCTTTTCTTTGTGTTCTTACATTCAATATACACAGAAAAAGGAACTTGCCTTTCTATCGTGCCTTTCGCGCCAATTTGTGCACAATAAGGTCCCGCAAGTGACAATTGTGATAATGACTGGGTCATTTTTTTTTGTGATGTTGTATGATGGATAAATATTGGCCAGGACACTGAGGAGAATTCCCCTACTGTTCAAAATAATGCTCTGAAATCTTTTATCCCCATCTGGAGGGCAGACTGGGCCTTGGTTTACTGTCTCATGCGAAAAACGGCACTTCCGACAGTGCAGCAGTCCCTCGGTACCGCAGTGGGAGTGGCCTGAATAATGGGGTTCAAGTCTCTAGGATGGCAACTAGAACCCATTACTCCTGACTCAGAGGGTGAGCGTGCTACCAAGTGAGCCTTGGCTGACACCACCGATTCAGGAGTAAACTTGGATACAAACGGTGCCTAATTTGTAAATCGATCCGTGCCGAAACATCGTATGGCCGTCGAATGGGGACCAGGATCAACTAGTTCCAGTGCCCAGAGGAAGTAAAGTGCCATGTGGAAGTAAAGTACCATGGAAATAAGGCAGCCTGTAAGCAGCACAAACATGAATGAGAGAAGAACAGAGAGTAAGTGCTAAGGGTCGCTGATCAGACTGGCGAGAGGTGGGAAGCGGTATTCTGCAGGGATTGGTGCTGGGACCACTTCACAATTTACATCAATGATTGGGACTCGGCAATTGGAAGTGCAGTTTCAAAATTGGGAGGTGTAAATTTATACTACGGAAGAATGCTGCAAAATGCACAAAGACATTAATAAACTTAATGTTAGTCAAAGTTATTAAGGAAATGGAGTAAAGGCAGGTATATGGAGCTAGGTTGCAGATCAGCCATGATCTCATTGATTGGTGGAACAGGCTCATACAAACATACTAATTAGGAGCAGGAGTAGGCCACTCGGCCCTTCGAGCCTGCTCCGCCATTCAATAGGTTCATGGCTGAACTGATTACCCCACATTTCCACCTACCCCCGATAACCTTTCACCCCCTTATCAAGAATTTATCTACCTCTGCCTTAAAAATATTCAAAGACTCTGCTTCCCCTGCCTTTTGAGGAAGAGAATTCCAAAGACTCACAATCCCATGAGAGAAAAAATTTCTCCTCATCTCTGTCTTAAATGGGCGACCCCTTATTTTTAAACAATGACCCCCTAGTTCTAGATTCTCCCACAAGAGGAAACATCCTTTCCACATCCACCCTGTTAAGACCCCTCATGATCTTATATGTTTCAATCAAGTCGCCTCTTACTCTTCTAAATTCCAGCGGATACAAGCCTAGCCTGTCCAATCTTTCCTCGTAAGACAGCCCACCTTTTCCAAGTATTAGTCGAGTAAACCTTCTCTGTACAGCCTCCAACGCATTTCCATCCTCACTCGAGGGGCCAAATGGCTGTCCCTGTTCCCATGACCTGGTAGAGGTCCTTAAGGTAATGAAAGCATTTACTAAGGTAGACACAGAGCAAATGTTTTCACTTGTGAGGGAGACGGGAACACTGAAGCAGCTGGGCTCTTTTCCCAAGAAAGGAGCAGACTGAGGAGTGACCTGATAGAGGTCTTTAAAATTATAAAGGGGCTCGATAAAGTAGACGGAAAGAAGATGGCTGATGCCAAAACTAGGGGTCATGTATATAAGATAGTCACGAATAAATCCAATAGGGAATTCAGGAGAAACTTCTTTACCCGGAGAGTGGTGAGAATGTGGAACTCAGGGAGTGGTTGAGGCGAATAGCATAGATACATTCAAAGGGAAGCTTGATAAGCACATATGGGAGAAAAGAATAGAAAGATACATTGATAGGGTGAGATGACGAGGGGTGGGAGGAGGCTTGTGTGGAGCATAAACACCAGAATGGGCCTGTTGGGCTGAATGGCCTGTTTCTGTGCTGTAGACTCTATGTAACTTGGTCCTTGACCCTGACAACCAACAACAAAGCAGGATTTCTGGCCCAGTAACAGCCTTCAATTAACTCAGGCACTATGATGGCATAGTGACATCAGGTCACTCGATCATAGGCCCTGTGTTTTGGACCAGAGTTCAGTCTGCAGACGGGCGTAAAAGGTCGGATTACAAATGTAACAAAGATGGTGGAAGCATTGTCTGAAATGGAAGAAGTGTTTAATGTGTTCTGTCTTCCTGTTGTCGCATGCGTGGAGAACCAGTCGGTAACTTGAATTATAGAATCGTAGAATCTTGCAGCACAAAAGATGGCCATTTAATCCATTCTGCCTGTACCAGGTCTCTGAAAGAGCTACAAATTAGTCCCACTCCCCTGCTCTTTCCTCGCAGCCCTTCAAATGTTTCCTTTTCTAGAATTTTTCCAATTCCCTTTTGAAAGTTACTATTGAATCTGCTTCCACTGCTCTTGTAGGCAGCACATTCCAGATCACAACTCGCTGTGTGTATAAAAAAAAAACCTCTCTCCCCTCTGGTTCTTTTGCCAGTTATCTTAAATCTGTGTCTGCCAGTTATGTTTTTGCTGTGGCTCAGTAGGTAACACTCTCACCCTTGAGTCAGAAGGTTGAGAGTTCAAGTTCCCACCCCAGCACTTGAGCACAAAAATAAAGGCTAACACTAGCAGTGCAGTGCTGAGGGAGTGCTGCGCTGTCAGAGGTACTCTCATTTGGATGAGATGTTAAACTGTCTGCCCTATCAGGTGGATGTAAATGACGCCATGGCCACTATGTCAAAGAAGAGCAGGGGAGTTCTCCCCAGTGTCCTGGCCAATATGTATCCCACCACCAACATCACTAAAACAGATTATCTGGTCATTATCACATTGCTGTTTGTGGGAGCTTGCTGTGCGCAAATTGGCTGCCTCATTTCCTGCATTATAATAGCGATTACACTTCAAAAGTACTTCATTGGCTGTAAAGTGCTTTGGGATGTCCAGTGGTCATGAAAGGTGCTATATAAATCCAGGTGTGTTTTTTACAGACCCTTCTGTCAGTGGAAACAGTTTCTCCCGATCTACGCTACCCAAACCTTTCATGCGTTTGAACACCTCTATTAAATCTCCCCTGGACGTTGTCTGCTCTAAGGAGAACAACGCCTGCTTCTTTAGTTGCTCCACCACCACCACCACCTGCAAGTTCCCTTCCAAGTCACACATCATCCTGACTTGGAATTATATCGCTGTTCCTTCACTGTCGCTGGGTCAAAATCCTGGAACTCCCTTCCGAACAGCACTGTGGGTGTACCTACACCACATGGACTGCAGAGGTTCAAGAAGGCAGCTCACCACCACCTTCTCAAGGGCAATTAGGGATGGGCAATAAATGCTGGCCTGGCCAGTGACGCCCACATCCCCATAAAATGAATTTAAAAAAAACCTGGTACCATTCTGGTAAATCTCTGAAACCTCGCCAAGGCCTTGACATGCTTTCTAAAGTGTGGTGTCTAGAATTGGACACAGTATTCCAGCTGAGGTCTAACCAGTGATGTATAAAGATATATATTAACCTCCTTGCTTTTGTACTCTATGCCCTCTATTTACAAGGCCAAGGATGTTGTGTACTTTTTTAACCACTTGTTTCTAAAATCAATATTGGAATGTTTTGGTGCTTATAGTTTCACCTGGGGTAGATATTAGACTCTTGCCTGTTTTATCATCTCACATTTTTAATTTACTTCTTCACCACTCAGGCTATGACCACGAAAGATTTGAAAGAAGCAGTGCAGAATGCTGCCAAGGAGTTGCTGTCCTTTGTGGATAAGGGGGTGTCCCCGTATCATGGTAAGCTGACCACGTCATTCTTTTGCTTGTAGAATATGGACTAGAAATCCTGAGGGAGATCTGCTTTGCCTGCTTCTAATTTACAGCCACTGGGTTCCAATTTCCATCTCCGAAAACTGCCCAGCAGCAACTCCTGGAAAACACCTATGAGTGGGCAGTGCCTGAAGATAGCCTCGTGCATAATTCTGATGCAGTCTGCAGTTGAACAGACAATGTCCAGGTTCATACAGGATGGCTTTCAAAAGGGAATTGGATAAGCACCAGAAGAGAAAAAATTTGCAGAGCTACAGGGAAAGGGTTGGGGAGTGGGACTAGCTGATTTGCTCTTCCAGAGAGCTGGCACAGACATGACAGGCCAAATGGTCTCCTTCTGTGCTGTAACCATTTTATGAGTCTATGAATGCTGCCTTGTGCTGGTGCAAGTCAATGACTTCAAGGCTGACTGGATAGCAATCGAGACGAACAATCCTGCCCAATACGATTGCAATGACCCATTTCTGAGATCACCCATCTTTATCCTTTTGCATGATATTAAAACTGTAATTGTACGAAAACTTTCGCAAAGTGCTTTCTGCTTACCAATGCAAAAATGACACAGCGGGTAGCACTCCCCACTACTCTGTTAGGAGTAATTTAGGCTGACGCTCAGAGTGTTGCACTGAGTGGGTCTTTTGGATGAGGTGTTAATCCAAAGCCCAATGGATCCCATGGCAGTTGTTGAATACGTGCAGGGCGTTCTGTCTGGGTCCCGGCCAGCATTCCTCCCTCATTTGGTCCCAAAGTTCATTGTGGTGTGAAAGAACTTGTGGAATAAAGCTTTTTCTTTCTCTTTCTGTTTCTGGTGACAGGTTACACCCAAAATATTAATCTTTTTTCTTCCAAATACAATTAACATTCCCGGCACCTGACGTTTCTTTCTTTGCTGTACATCACTTAACCCTTCATTTAGTAAAGTCTCTTTCAAAATCAAGTTTAATCCTGCTGTCCTCACAATGGTGGCACAGGAGCGTCTCCACTGGTGAGACAGTGTAATTACAGGGTGATAAGTTTGACATGAGAATTTGTAATGCATGGGTTGTTTTCTGTTCCCCCATAGAGTTTTGAACTAAACCATTCAGGCCCAGAAGATCCCATGTTAGATTACCAACCCATGTTGAGTTGGCAGATTGTTTCCCCTAGTGGAGAGGTCAATTACACAGGGCACAGATTTAAGGTGATTGGTAGAAAGATTAGAGGGGGCAAGAGGAAAAACTTTTTCATCCAGTGGGTGGTGGGTGTCTGGAATTCACTGCCAGGAACGGTGGTGGAGGCAGAGACCCTCAGTTCTTTTAAAAGGTACCTGGACATGCACCTGAAGTGCTGTAACCGGCAAGGCTGTGGACCAGGTACTGGAAAGTGGGATTAGATTGGGCGGCTAGTTTTTTCGGCCGGCGTGGGCACGACGGGCTGAATGGCCTCCTTCTGTGCTTTTTTCTCTGATTCTATGATTGCAACCAGAGCATAGGGGTCACTTGGTCTCTATGTTCTTCAGGTGGAAGGAATTAAGGCTTACTATTCTAATTGCTGTCCAGTGACCCAGTTGGAAAGTGCAGGCTGAGAACAGTATCTGACTCAGCTATGCTCCCCTGCATATTTGAATAGAAAAGTAGGAACAGGAGGAGGGCATTCAGCCCCTTGAGCCTGTTCTGCCATTCATTTAGATCACGGTTGATCTGCATCTTAACTCCATACGCGCACCTTGTTTCTGTAACCCTTAATACCCTTACTGAACAAAAATCTGTCAATCTCAAAGTTGAAGTTTTCAATTGATCCCCAGCTTCAACGGTTTTTTGGGGGGGAAGACAGCACTGGATTTCCATTGCCCTGGGTGTGAAAAAGTCCTTCCTGACATCACCCCTGAACAGCCTGGCTCTAATTTGAAGGCTATGCCCCCTGATTCTGAGTTCTTTCCTCCCCCCACCCCCCACCAGAGGAAATAGTTTCTCTCTATCTACCCAATCATCTTTAAGGAGTGATCTAGTCAAGGTCTTTGTCTTCCACACTCGAGCGAATACAAACCCAGTCTATGCAACCTGTCCTCATAATATAACTCTTTTAGCCCCAGTAGCATTCACTGAATCTGCGTGGCACCCGTTCAAAGGCCAATATATCCTTCCTGAGGTGCAGTGCCCAGGAGTCGAAATGGGGTCTAACCAAAGCTTTATATAACTGTAACATATCTTGCACCCCTTTGTATTCCACCCACCTTGAGATAAAGGCCAATATTCCATGAGCCTTTATAATTATTTTTTATACCTGTCCACTAGCTTTTAGGCTGTTAGCACTGACTAATCTCACACATGAAGAATTGCCACTTGACTGGAAGAAATGAAGGTGCACAGCACCCATGGGTTCGTACATCCGGCAAGGTGTTAGCACCTTCCAGAGTGAAAGGGAGAAAATTAAGAGTATCAATTTTAGATCTGTAGCAGCATCTTCATGAAATGTGCTCGATTGGTTTTCTTGTTGACGTGCGCTCAACACTCAGATGCAAATCACGCCAATGCACGTAATCGCCCTGCTTGTTCATCGTGTTACGACAGCAGTGACGCATACCTCTTCTCCATCCTTAGTCCAAATTGCAGCCAAACGCTGCTTTTCATGTTGATTGCTCCTTTTAGAAGTCTCTTAAAATTGTATCCAGCTGGTGGGAAATGCTATAAGTGGCGAGTCTGTTCAAAGTACCAGAGATGGCATTTAAGCCAAGAGGTTTCTTCAAAAGCGATTAATTGAGCTCCTTCTATGACCGACTGCTCCCTTAAACCCTGCACCTTTGAAATCACTGATCATTACAGAGTATTTTAAAGCTGTCGTTTGCAGAGGCCAGACTATGCAGTAATCTGTTACAGACCCGATTGCAGTTTCTCAGGACCTTTGTTCCTCTTGCTGAAGCTGATTAAAAGTTGCAAGGCCATTAGCCTGAGTTTATTGGCCTGTTCTGGATTTATTTTTATTTTTAGTCCCTCTTCCAATTTTCACCCCCCTGAAGGTGCTGCCCCCTGTTCTGGTGAAGTTCCAAAGGAATTTGGCACCGTCATCCAAATGTTTACTCTTTGTCTGGGAGGCTGTACAGTGAGTATTAGCAGACTTTTCACCCCTAAAGGGAAGATGCTCGGCTGATTCTATCCTTCGCCAACATCTGCATATGTACATTTTGCATCTCGGACGTGGGAACTAAAGGCCGGCTTGGGTTTGCAAAAGAAACGCAACCCGAGCCCGACAGAACCACATCCGAACTGAGCCCGAGTCCTTTCATTTTTTCCCACGCGCAACCCAACCTGACCATCTGTTAACCTACTTTCCGTTTTTCACTTCGTTGCTTATCTGCACAAGCTTTAAAAAAACCTGTAACTAAACAATCTTTCAAAGTCTAAAAAGTACATTAACATTGGAACCACTTACCAGAGGTGGTGATAGAGTGCGTCTGATCCTGCGCGACCTGACCCGAGCCCAAATGCTTGACCCAGAAGACCCGACTCGACCTGAACCCAACACATGTCATTGGGTCCCATCGGGTTTGAGTCGGGTAGCCATGCTCTAGTGAGAACCCTGGTTGAATTTTTTCTGTTTCTCCACTCTAGCTCAATTGTAACACTGCCAGCTACCTACCTGTCTGAGACCTTCTAACTCTGCAGAGACCAGGCATTGTATAGGAGCTTTGTTTCATTATCTTTATCTAAAATTTAACTTGCATTTATATGGCCCTTTTCATGACCACATGATGTCCGAAAGTGGTTTATACCCAATTAAGTACTTTTGAAGTGAAGTCACTGTTGTAACGCAGGAAATGTGGCAGCCAATTTGTATGCAGAAAGCTCCCACAAACAGCATTGGGATTACGACCAGGTCATCTCTTTTCAGTGATGTTGGTTGAGAGAGAAATATTGCCTGGGTCACCAGGGAGAACTCTATTTTGAATAGTGTGGGATCTTGTAGGTCCACCTGAGAGGGTAAATGGGGCCTCAGTTTAACATTTTATCCGAAGGCACCTCAAACAGTGCAGCGCTCCCTCAGAACTGGCACTGGGAGAGTCAGCCTATACTGAAGGCTGTGGATTGGGGCTAAACCTTCTAACTCAGGTGAGAGTGTTAATAACTGAGCTAAGGCTGACACCTAATTTATGACTATAACCTTAAAATAAGTCTGAAGTACACTTACAAGGCTGCATTCTGTGATAAAAGTTGATTTACACACTGTTCAGCACAAAATTCCGATATGCTGGACTCAGCATCATCATTTCCATGTCATCCTGCAGCTTTTCTAGGATTGGCCACATTTATTCAGCTGGTCACCCGAGTTGCACCCTCCATAAACTTGAGCTCATCCAAAAGGTGATTAACAAAAAAGCCAGAGGCGACATGCACCGAGGGGTTAGGATTTGAAATGTGCTGCCTGATAGGGTGGTGGATACAGATTCAAAAGGGAATTGGATAAATACTTGAAGGGAAAAAACATTCAGGGATTTGGGGAAAGAGTGGGGGAGTGGGACTAACTGGATTGCACTTTGAAAGAGTTGGCATAGATTTGAGGGGCCAAATGGCCTCCTTCTGTGCTATACTATTCTTTGATTCTAACTCTGCTGCCCCCTTCCGAGCTCGCACCAAGTCCCATTCATCCAGCACTGCTGTGCTTGCTGACCTACATTGGCTTTCGGTCTGGTAAGACCTCAGTTTTAAAATTCTCATCCTGTTTTCAGATCCCTCCATGGTCTGGACCCCTCCCTATCTCTGTGACCTCCTCCAGCCCTACAACCATCCGAGATCGCTGCACCTCTCCATTTCAGGCCTCTTGTACAACCCTGATTTGCTTTCCTCCACTATTGGCAGCTGTACTTTAATCTACTAAGGCCATAAGCTCTGTAATTCCCTCCCTAAACCTCACTGTCAGTCTCTCTCTCTCTCTCTTTAAGATGCTCCGTAAAAACTTAGAACTTTGAGCAAACTTTTGGGCGCCTGCTTTATGTGGCTTGGTGTCAGTTTTTGTCTTGTTGAAGTGCCTAAGGATTTTTTGCCACATTAAAGGTGTGATAAAATGCAAGTTGTTGTTGGTGGGGGCAGAGACTGTTGGTCCTTTTTGGATGATTGAGTTAATCTGGGACAAGTGGAGCTGCTCATCCATAACTGTCTGAGGGTCAGCTGTACGTGCAGTGAGTAAACTCCCTGAACTGTTCAGCTCAGTAGCCCTTCTGAACCAGGATCGTTTATATCACCGGCATTCACTGTTGGAATCATACAGCACAGGAAACCATTCAGTCCATCATGCTTTTGTCAGCTGTTCGATAAAGTGAACCAATTAGTCCATCTCCTCGCTGTGCCTACCCCACGCTTTCCCCATAGATCTCCAGATCTTTCCTTTTTAAGTAGAGATCCATTTCCCTTTTGAAGGTTGCTATTGAGTCTGCTTCCAACACACTCTCAGGCAGTGCATGTTAACCTAAAGATTATTGGAAATGGACCCAAACAGAATTCTACTGTAGCGAAGTTCCACTCGGGCTAATGGAGGTGAAGGTTACCCATTCTTCTCAGTGTTTGCTAAGTGGTAGGAAGTTGGGAGTAAGAAGGTAAAGAC
This sequence comes from Heterodontus francisci, assembly GCF_036365525.1. NCBI lineage: Eukaryota > Metazoa > Chordata > Chondrichthyes > Heterodontiformes > Heterodontidae > Heterodontus > Heterodontus francisci. The sequence goes on from NC_090377.1 coordinate 11,917,171, forward strand.
GACAAAAAATGTTTTACACAGAGGTTGACAGAGCTGTGAGGTAGGTTTCCAAAGAGAGCCACTGAAACATTCAGTATAAATGAGGGCAAGAGACAATTAGATGTGTTTCTAAAAGGAGTTATTTGAAGGATATGGTGAGGGTATGATAGCTAGGTGGTCATGGTACTAAACAACCCAGAGGTTGTGAGTTCAAATCCTAACATGGCAAGTGGTGCATTTGAAATTCCATAAATCTGGTAACGTGTGGGTTGGGACCAGATAAAACTCACCATAGAAACAATATAAACATCGACTCATGTCCTTAAGGTGGGGAGCTGACATCCCCACGTGACTCCAGTGCCCTCAGCTCATGTAGGGATGGGGGAATAAATATTACCTTCCCAATGCTGTCCGCATCTCATGAAAGGGATATGAAGACGTGGATGAGAATTTTAAAATCAAGGCATTGCTGGACCGGGAGTCAATGTTGGTTAGTGAACACGGGAAGTGATGTGTGAATCACAGCAACAGCGTTCCCTCAAACTGAAAAATAAAAAGACAGAGTTACATTTATATAGCATCGTTCACAACCTCGGTATGGCCCAAGGCACTTCACAGCCAATAAAGTACTTTTCTTTGACATGTAGTCGCTGCTGTAGGAAAAGAGGCAGCCAATTTGCACACAGCAAACTCCCACAAACAGCAATGTGATCATGACCAGATAATCTGTGTTTTTTAATAGCCCGATGGACTGAACGGTATTCCTTGCTCTTCATTGAAATAGTGGCCATAGGATCTTTTGCGTCCACCGAAGGGGGCAGATGGGCCTCAGTCTAACGTCTTTTCCCAAAGATGGAACCTCTGACAGTGCAGCACTCCCTCAGTACTGCACTGGGAGTGTCAGCCTAGGTTTTTGTGCTCAAGTCTCGGAAGTGTATTTGGATCAGCAACTTCTGACTCAGGCGAGAGTGCGACCAACTGAGCTATGGCTGACTTTTTTGATCTCCACTCTACCACCCGATTTGTATGAAGAGGAGCTTCCTGATATAAGTCTGAAATTTGCCCATCATCAGTCGTAACCAATCTGTTCTGATGAAAAGTCGCAGACCTGAAACGTTAACTCTGCTTCTCTCCACAGATGCTGCCTGACCTGCTGAGTATTTCCAGCACTTTGTGTTTTTATTTCAGATTTCCAGCATCTGCAGTATTTTGCTTTTATATAAACAAAGAACAGTACAGCACAGGAAAGGCCATTCGGCCTTCCAAGCCTGCGCCGATCTTGATGTCTGTCTAAACTAAAACCTTCTGCACTTCCGGGGATCGTATCCTTCTATTCCCATCCTATTCATGTATTTGTCAAGATGCCTCTTAAACATCGCTATCGTACCTGCTTCCACCATCTCCCCCGGCAGCAAGTTCCAGGCACTCACCACCCTCTGTGTAAAGAACTTGCCTCGCACATCCCCTCTAAACTTTGTCCCTCGCACCTTAAACCTATGTCCCCTAGTAACTGACTCTTCCACCCTGGGAAAAAGCTTCTGACTATCCACTCTGTCCATGCCACTCATAGCTTTGTAAACCTCTATCATGTCGCCCCTCCACCTCCGTCGTTCCAATGAAAACAATCCAAGTTTATCCAACCTCTCCTCATAGCTAATGCCCTCCAGACCAGGCAACATCCTGGTAAATCTCTTCTGTATCCTCTCCAAAGCCTCCACGTCCTTCTGGTAGTGTGGCAACCAAAATTGCACGCAATATTCCAAGTGTGGCCTAACTAAAGTTCTGTACAGCTGCAGCATGACTTGCCAATTTTTATACTCTATGCCCCAACCGATGAAGGCAAGCATGCCGTATGCCTTCTTGACTACCTTATCCACCTGCGTTGCCACTTTCAGTGACCTGTGGACCTGTACGCCCAGATCTCTCTGCCTGTCAATATTCCGAAGGGTTCTGCCATTTACTGTATACTTCCCACCTGCATTAGACCTTCCAAAATGCATTACCTCACATTTGTCCAGATTAAACTCCATCTGCCATTTCTCCATCCAAGTCTCCAACCGATCTATATCCTGGTGTAACCTCTGACAATCCTCATCACTATCCGCAACTCCACCAACCTTTGTGTCGTCTGCAAACTTACTAATCAGACCAGCTACATTTTCCTCCAAATCATTCATATATACTACAAACAGCAAAGGTCCCAGCACTGATCCCTGCGGAACACCACTAGTCACAGCCCTCCATTCAGAAAAGCACCCTTCCACTGCTACCCTCTGTCTTCTATGACCGAGCCAGTTCTGTATCCATCTTGCCAGCTCACCTCTGATCCCGTGTGACTTCACCTTTTGTACCAGTCTGCCATGAGGGACCTTGTCAAAGGCTTTACTGAAGTCCATATCGACAACATCCACTGCCCTTCCTTCATCAGTCATCTTCGTCACTTCCTCAAAAAACTCAATCATGTTAGTGAGACACGACCTCCCCTTCACAAAACCATGCTGCCTCTCGCTAATAAGTTCATTTGTTTCCAAATGGGAGTAAATCCTGTCCCGAAGAATCCTCTCTAATAATTTCCCTACCACTGACGTAAGGCTCACCGGCCTATAATTTCCTGGATTATCCTTGCTACCCTTCTTAAACAAAGGAACAACATTGGCTATTCTCCAGTCCTCTGGGACCTTACCTGTAGCCAATGAGGATGCAAAGATTTCTGTCAAGGCCCCAGAAATTTCTTCCCTTGCCTTCCTTAGTATTCTGGGGTAGATCTCATCAGGCCCTGGGACTTATCTACCTTAATGCTTTGCAAGACGCCCAACACCACCTCCTTTTTGATAACGACATGACCCAGACTATCTACACTCCCTTCCCTGGACTCATCGTCCACCAAGTCCTTCTCTTTGGTGAATACTGATGCAAAGTACTCATTTAGTACCTCCCCCATTTCCTCTAGCTCCACACATAGATTCCTTCCTCTGTCCTTGAGTGGGCCAACCCTTTCCTTGGTTACCCTCTTGCTCTTTATATACGTATAAAAAGCCTTGGGATTCTCCTTAATCCTGTTTGCCAATGACTTTTCATGACCCCTTTTAGCCCTCCTGACTCCTTGCTTAAGTTCCTTCCTACCGTCTTTATATTCCTCAAGGGATTCGTCTGTTCCTAGCCTTCCAGCCCTTACAAATGCTTCCTTTTTCTTTTAGATTAGGCTCACAATATCCCGTGTTATCCAAGGTTCCCGAAACTTGCCAAACTTGTCCTTCTTCCTCACAGGAACATGCTGGTCCTGGATTCTAATCAACTGACATTTGAAAGACTCCCACATGTCAGATGTTGATTTACCCTCAAACAGCCGCCCCCAATCTAAATTCTTCAGTTCCTGCCTAATATTGTTATAATTAGCCTTCCCCCAATTTAGCACCTTCACCCGAGGACTACTCTTATCCTTATCCACAAGTAGCTTAAAACTTACGGAATTATGGTCACTGTTCCCGAAATGTTCCCCGACTGAAACTTCGACCACCTGGCCGGGCTCATTCCCCAATACCAGGTCCAGTACGGCCCCATCTCTAGCTGGATTATCTACATATTGTTTCAAGAAGCGCTCCTGGATGCTCCTTACAAATTCTGCCCCATCGAAGCCCCTAGCACTAAGTGAGTCGGAACCTGTTACAGTATAACTTTTGCCTTGGACTTTCTGATACACTAGGAGGTTTCCCCATCAGTCCCTTCCTTTCAAGGCTGAGGAACTCTACTTTCTTCAGCTTTTCCAAGGAGTCAGCTCAGTTTGGCGAGCAGTGCTCTCGCCTGTGTGCTGGAAAATTGTGGGTTCGAGCCCCGTTCCAGGGCTTGAGCACCCTGAGGGAAAATAGCGCAGACCCCCCTCTGGAGTAACTGCATTCGGTTCGGGGCACCGCACCTCGGGAAGGACATACTGGCCTTGGAGCAGGTGCAGCGCAGATGCAGCAGAATGATACCAGGGTTAAAAGGATTAAATTATGTGTACAGGTTGCATAAACATGTATTTCCTGGAGTATAGGCGATTGAGGAGTCAGCTAATCGAGGTCTTTAAAATGTTGAATGGATTTGATGGGCTAGATACAGAGAAACTGTTTCCTCTAGTTGGGGAATTAAGAACAATGGGCTGTAATCTTAAAATTAGAGCCAGGCTATTCGGTGGTGATGTCAGGAAGCACTTCTTCACACAAAGGGTAGTGGAAATCTGGAAATCTCTCCCCTGAGAAAGCTGTGGATGCTGGGGAATAATTGGAGCTTTAAGGTCTTAAATAAATAGGTTTGTGTTGGGTAAGGGTACTAAGGGATATGGAGCAAAGGTGGAGTCGATGGGGCTGAGGTGCAGATCAGCCATGATCCAAGGGGCTGAATGGCCGCCTCTTGTTTCTGATCCTCTGTTCCCGGACCGGAGTTGTCAGAGGGCTTGCTGGTCTGAATGATCAAGTATGTGTCACATCAGGTAGTGTGCGTTCATCAATTGAGCGACCTGATATGGGTGAGTAACCAGTTCACATCTTTCTTCTTGCAGTTGTTGAAGAGTGTAAGCGACGACTTCGTTCAGCCGGCTTCCAGGAGCTCAAGGAGATCGACCACTGGGAGCTGAAACCTGCAAGCAAGGTGAGGAACAGGGGAGGGAAGTATAGGTTGTGAAGCATAGACAGTCACTTACCTCAGACGTTTCCATTAAAAGCAATGAGATACTTATCCATACAGTTTGGTGATCACAGTGCTTTCAGAATTAGATTTATGGTAAGGTTCTTGCATAGAAATACACAGAAGTTACAACACACAAACAGGTCATTCGGCCCAACCAGTCTGTGTTGGCATTTACCCTCCACCTGAACCTGTAATGTTGATTCACAAATCATTCCTAGAGTGATTTTATTCCTCCCCATCCCTCTTGGCTGTATGTAAAGTTGTGCCCTCTGTGTTGGGACACGATTCTGAATACATACTCTGGAACCGTGAGACATTAACAGGGCTCGTTCTTTCACAGCAGGAAGTTGGTCTTGGAATCACGGTGGATACCTCTGGGTATAAAATATTAATTTTATTTACATCACTGGAAATGAACATAAAATCACTGTTGCAAATTTTGGATTTTTCTTCGTCAAGGTTTGATGTCAAATCTATAATGTGCTCCTAAGAATGCTGTACTATCAAATTTCTGTTTAAAAAAAATCTTGCATTTAGCCTTCCTATGTCACACTTCATAGTGTCAAATGCATTGAGAGAAAGAAAGCCAATCATTTCATACTGAAGTGTGAAGTGATTGATCCTGGTTGGAAGAACAAGCAGAGGCAATATAAAATAGAGTACAATTCCAAAGGAGGAATTACAGGAGCAGAGGGACCTGGGGATATATGTGCATAAATCATTGAAGGTTGCAGGGCAGGTTGAGAAAGCAGTTCCTAAAGCATATGGGATCCTGGACTTAATAAACAGAGGCATAGAATACAAAAACAAGGAAGTTATGATAAACCTGTATAAAACACTGGTTTAGCCTCAACTGGAGTATTGAGTCAAATTCTGGACACCACATTTTAGGAAGCATGCGAAGGCTTTAGAGAGGATGCAGAAAATATTTACTAGAATGGTTCCAGGAATGAGGAACTTCAGTTGTATGGATAGATTGGAGAAGTTGCGGCTGTTCTCCTTCGAGAAGAGAAGGTTGAGAGGAGATTTGATTGAGGTGTTCAAAATCATGAGGGTATCAGGGTCTGGACAGAATAGATAGGGGAAGGTTGGCGGAAGGATCCAGAACCAGAGGACACCAATTTAAGGTGATTGGCAAAAGATGCAACAGCGACATGAGGAAGGTTTTTTTTTTATGCAGTGAGCCGTTATGTTCTGGAATGTACTGCCTGAGAGTGTCGTGGAGGCAGATTCAATCATAGCTCATGGGGAGTATAAAGACAGACAGAGCCCAGTTGGACCGAATGGCCTGGTTCCGCGCTGTATGTGTCTTTGATTTAACTGTTTTCTCTTGGGTGATCGACCACAGCAGCTTTCCCTCACTGTGAAAATTAATTGAGGTTTAATCTTAGCTGGAGTTACTGCTTGGGAAATGTGTGACATCACCCAAAAATCCTGATACTGTAGATTCCTTCAGGTATGTTGGGCATTTCTGACTTTCTGGGTTTTTGCTTTTTCATTTATCCAGGGGCAAAATATCAGTGCCATCCAAAGGAGACAGAATGCTGCAACCTGTTTTTAGGAAGAGGGTTGTGCTATTCATCCCAACTAGCCATGCTCTTTGTCCTTGGATCTCAACCCCACCTACCCATCTTTTCACCACAACTCCTCCTCTCCCCAGAAACACGCCAGTGTTGCTTGTACCTGTTGAATTAAAATTAACAATTAGTGCACCATTAATGTTTGGTCACCGTGGCATTAAATTTACTGAACATGCTAAAGACTCTTGACCGATTAAGTGTCTCAACGAGCATGAAAACCATTGCTATGTTTCAGGTCTCCAAACCAAGCTACGGAGAAATCCCGAGAAGTAGAGTCTCTGTCTATCTGAGGGAGAGTGTGCGCTCTCTCTCTCTCTCTCTCTCTTTTCCTTGGAGTTGGAAACGACCACTGTCTATCTAGCCAGTCCCATACTACTCCTGCAAAGTCTCTTTTGACCCTAAGAAAATCTAGCCCTCTGTTGGATTTGGAAACACTATTCATCATCACTGGGCAGCCTCTTCCACTTATTCTGGATCTGCTGGGTGAAGTAATTATGTCCAATGCCTGTGCTGGCTTTTTGATGGAGCTTTCCAATTAGTCCCATTCCCCTGCTCATTCCCCATTAGCCAATATTTTTTCCCTTCAAGCATTTATCCAATTTTCATTCAAAAGTTACTACTGAATCTGCTTCCCTTTCTGGCAGCGCATTCCAGATCACAACAACTCGCTGTGTAAAAAAAAAAATGTTTCCTCATGTCCCCTCTGGTTTTTTTGCCAATCACCTTAAATATTTATCCTCTAGCTACTGGCTCTTCTGCCACTGGAAACAATTTCTCCTTATTTATTCGATCAAAACCATTCATGATTTTGAATGCCTCGATTTTAAATCTCCCCTTAACATTCTCTGCTTTAAGGAGAACAATCCCAGCTTCTCCAGTCTCTCCATATAACTGAACTCCCTCATCCCTGGTATCATTCTAGTAAATCTCCTCCGCACCCTCTCCAAGACCTTGACATCCTTCCTAAAGTGCGGTTACCAGAATTGAGCACAATATTCCAGTTGAGGCTTAACCAGTGATTTATGAAAGTTTAGCGCAACTTCCTTACTTTTGTACGCTGTGCCTCTATTAACAAAGCCAAAGAGCCTGTATGCTATTTTAAACAGCCTCCTCAACTTGTCCTGCCACCTTCAAGGATTTGTGTACATTCACCTCCAGGTCTTTCTGTTACTACACCCCCTTTAAAATTGTACCATTTAGTTGATGTTGCCTCTCCTCATTCTTCCAACCAAAATAGACCACTTCACAATTGTCTGAGATAAACTTCATCTGCCACGTGTCTGTCCATTTCACCAGTCTATTTCTGCCTGAAATCTGTTACTGCCCTCCTCATTGTTTGATACACTTCTGGGCTCGTATCATCGGCAAACTTTGAAATTATGTCCTGTATATCCAAGTCCAGGTCATTAATATATATCAAAAAGAGCAGCGACCCTAATACCGATCCCTGGGGAACAGCACTGCACACTTCCCTCCAGTCTGAAAAATAACCATTTAACACTTTGCTTTCTGTCTCTTAGCCAATTTTGTATCTATGCTGTCACTGCCACTTTAATCCCATGGGCTTTAATTTTGTTGACTTATGTGATATTTATCAAATGCCTTATGAAAGTCCAGAGACACATCAACCACATCACCCTCATCAGCCCTCTCAATTACCTCATCCAAGAATTTCTGAGTTCCCTAGATTTTGTAAGTAAGTCAGAAAATGTATATCAAGCTCAATCTCCTGATTGGCAACTAAACCGGATGTAATTTCCTTTGCTTTAAACAGTATTACATGACTAGGAACTACTCTACAATAATAGCCTTTGCGGTGGGAGCCAAGTACAAACCAGGAGATGGTTTCAGCATGATTGGAGCACACACGGATAGCCCCTGCCTACGGGTGAGTCTGGAATATCAGCCAATATGGTTCTGGTTCTGTGGGTAGGCTGCATGAATACCCGAGGATCAGGAATTGTGTTGAATACAATATGGATATCACAAAGTGAATGTAATTCACCTGGCCTGTGAGCTCTATTGATGCCAGGCAGAAAGAGATTGTTGTCGCTGGGCAACGTACCGAGACGACATCTCGCACAAGGCCTTCCCCCACAAAACGTCTGACAGATAATGGAGAAAGGAGTGAAGTTGAAGCACGGATAATGAGGTTCCACCATCAGAGGAGAGCTCTCGCTGCTCCAGGTTTGAGGTACTTATCCACACAGACACTCGAAACAAACTGACTTCAGACGACTGGGGAAAAAAAGGGATAAACTTTTGAAGGGAGAAAATTTACAGGCCTGGGGAGAGAGAGCAGGGGTGTGGATAGTACTTTCAGATAGCCAGCTCGGGTACGATGGGCCAAATGGCTTCCCTCTGTGCTGTATTTCTCTGACTGCCAGAGGCAATGGTTTCTTTCAGTCTTTCACTGCTTGGAGAATTGGCTTTTAACTTTCTTCCCTCTTTCCATTTGGTGAAATGGGCAGACAAGTGGCAAATGAAATTTAATGCAGAGAATGTGAAGTGATACATTTTGGCAGGAAGAATGAGGAAAGGCAATATAAAATAAAGGATACATTTCTAAAAGGGGTGCAGGAACAGATGGACCTGGGGGTATATGTGCACAAATCTTTGAAGATGACAGGGCAGGTTGAAAAGCGGTTAATAAAGAATATGAGATCCTGGGCTGTATAAATAGAGGTGCAGGTTTGGCCTCAACTGGAGTATTCTGTCCAATTCTGGGCACCACACTTTAGGAAGGATGTGAAGGCATTAGAGAGGGTGCAGAAAAATTTACGAGAATGGTTCCAGGGATGAGGGATTTCAGTTATGTGGATAGATTGGAGAAGCTGGTGCTGTTCTCCTTAGAGAAGGGCAGATTAAGAGGAGATTTGATAGAGGTGTTCAAAATCATGAGTCCAAACAGTAGATAGAGAGAAACTGTTCCTATTGGAGGAAGGGTGGGGAACGAGCGGACACCAATTTAAGCTGAATGGCAAAAGAATCAAAGGCGAAATTAGGAAAAACATTTTTACACAGAGAGTTGTTGGGATCTGGAATGCACTGCCTGAGAGTGTGGTGGAGGCAGATTCAGTTGTGGCTTTCAAAAGGGAATTAGATAATTATCTGAAGAGAAATATTTTCAGGGCCATGGGGAAGGCGGGGGGAGTGGGACTAGGTGAATTGCTCTTGCAGAAAGCTGGCACGGACACGGCAGGCCGAATAGCCTCCATCTGTGCTGTAACCATTCTATGATTCTACCTTTCCTTACTCTGTTTCCACTTTCTACATTTTCCTTTCTCTTCTCATTTTGTGTTTTTTATGTTTACCAAAGTGGGGGATGTCAGTTACGGGAATGAACTATTTTTCCCTTCGTTTTGTATCCAGAGCTGGTGTCGAGCGCCCCTAGGGCAGTATGGTGAGGCTAAGATACAGTGTAAAGTTCCATGAATGCTGTCTGGCTGATAATTCCTATCAGAGTGACTTTTCCATCCCACCAGTAGATGTCTCCTTGGGTTTGCTGTAACACTTCTGACTCTGAGTCAGAAGGTTGTGTCTTTGAGCCCTACTCAAGGACCTGAGCATAACATTGACTGCACTTCAAAACAAATTAATTGACTATCAAGTGCTTTGGACGTTCTGAGGACAGGATAAAGCACAAGATAAATGCAATTTATTTCTTTTTTTCACTACCTTTCTCAGTGCTAATTCTAGCGTTGAGACTACAGAGTAGTGTAAATGAAAGAAAGACTTGCATTTCTATGACGCCTTTCACAATCTCAGGACATCCCAAAACGCTTTACAGCCAATGAAGTACTTTTGAAGTGAAGTCACCTTTGTAATGTAGGAAACATGGCAGCCAATTTGTGCACAGCAAGATCCCACAATCAGCAATGTGATAATGATCAGATCTTATGTTTTCTTGGTGATGTTGGTTGAGGGATAAATATTGGCCCCAAGACATCGGAGAGGACTCCCCTGCCCTTCTTCGAAATAGTGCCATAGGCACTTTGACATCCACCTGAGAGGGCAGACACAGCCTAGATTTAACATCTCATTATTGACTACACTTAAATATAAATTAATTGGATGTGAAATGCTTTAGACATCCTGCTGATGTGTTATTGCACACAATAAATGCCAATTATCTTTACTTAATCATTATCTTTCTAGGCAGCTCCTAAGTTGAGCTTTGAGATTGCAGAGAAAGGTACTAACTGTAGCACTCAATCAACCAGCATTCACAGTCCTCGCCCCACTGCAAAGCACTTGCCATTGTATCTTACTTGCAGCACCAACAGTGTGAAACTCCCCTAATGAAAGGCAGGCAGATTCCTTTTTCCCCTCCATGATTAACAGCCTATTAATGAAACTGCAGTCCCAGAAAATGCACATTTTTGTGTCATGAGTGCCCACGATGTCAATGGAGAGATAACCACAGTCATTGAAAGACGAATCCGGGTCGCAGAATCGAACTTCTTCATTACAAAGTATTTGCAGCACAGGAACAGGTCTTTCAATTCAAAAGATTAGAATAGACTGAGAAACTTCATTGAGCCTATAGCACAGAACCATCCCATTTGGCCCTGCTGATCCATGCCAGTGTTTATGCTCTACATGAACCTCCTCCCACCCCTCTTCACCTCACCCTTTCAGCATAGGGGAGGCAGTGGTATAGTGGTAATGTCGCTGACCTAGTAATCCAGAAGCCCAGGGTTCAAAATCCCACCACAGGAGCTGCTGGAATTTAAATTCAATTAATCAGTGCAGCAATGGTGCCATGAAACTAGGGATGAAACCGGACGGACCACCCGGCATTGACCTAGGCACCGGAAACGACAACGGCAAACCCAGCCCTGTCGACCCTGCAAAGTCCTCCTTACTAACATCTGGGGGCTTGTGCCAAAGTTGGGAGAGCTGTCCCACAGACCAGTCAAGCAACAGCCTGACATAGTCATACTCACGGAATCATACCTTACAGACAATGTCCCAGACACTGCCATCACCATCCCCGGCTATGTCCTGTCCCACCGGCAGGACAGACCCAGCAGAGGTGGCGGGACAGTGGTATACAGTAGGGAGGGAGTTGCCCTGGGAGTCCTCAACATCGACTCCGGACCCCATGAAGTCTCATGGCATCAGGTCAAACATGGGCAAGGTATCCTCCCACTGATTACCACCTACCGCCCTCCCTCAGCTGATGAGTCAGTACTCCACCATGTTGAACACCACTTGGAGGAAGCACTGAGGGTGGCAAGGGCACAAAATGTACTCTCGGTGGGGGACTTCAATGTCCATCACCAAGAGTGGCTCGGTAGCACCACTACTGACCGAGCTAGTCAAGTACTAAAGGATATAGCTGCTAGACTGGGTCTGTGGCAGGTGGTGGGGGAACCAACAAGAGGGTAAAACATACATGACCTCGTCCTCACAATCTGCCTGCCGCTGATGCTTCTGTCCATGACTGTATTGGTAGGAGTAACCACCGCACAGTCCTTGTGGAGACGAAGTCCGGCCTTCACATTGAGGATACCCTCCATCGTGTTGTGTGGCACTATCACCGTACTAAATGGGATAGATTTCGAACAGATCTAGCAATGCAAAACTGGGCATCCATGAGGCGCTGTGGGCCATCAGCAGCAGCAGAATTGTACCCAACCACAATCTGTAACCTGGTTCAATGAAGAGAGCAGGAGGGCATGCCAGGAGCAGCACCAGGCATACCTCAAAATGAGGTGTCAACCTGGTGAAGCTACAACCCAGGACTACTTGCATGCCAAACTGCGTAAGCAGCAGGCGATAGACAGAGCTAAGCGATCCCATATACAATGGATCAGATCTAAGCTTGCAGTCCTGCCACATCCAGCCGTGAATGGTGGTGGACAATTAAACAAATAACTGGAGGAGGTGGCTCCACAAATATCCCCATCCTCAATGATGGGAGAGCCCAGCACATCAGTGCGAAAGATAAGGCTGAAGCATTTGCAACAATCTTCAGCCAGGAGTGCCGAGTTCATGATCCATCTCGGCCTCCTCCTGAAGTCCCCAACATCACAGATGCCAGACTTCAGCCAATTCGATTCACTCCGCGTGATATCAAGAAACGACTGAAGGCACTGGATACTGCAAAAGCTATGGGCCCTGACAATATTCCAGCAATAGTACTGAAGACCTGTGCTCCAGAACTTGCCACACCCCTAGCCAAGCTGTTCCAGTACAGCTACAACACTGGCATCTACTCTGCAAGGTGGAAAATTGCCCAGGTATGTCCTGTACACAAAAAGCAGGACAAGTCCAACCCGGCCAATTACCGCCCCATCAGCCTACTCTCAGTCATCAGAAAAGTGATGGAAGGTGTTATCAACAGTGCCATCAAGTGGCACTTGCTTAGCAATAACCTGCTCAGTGACGCTCAGTTTGGGTTCCGCCAGGGCCACTCAGCTCCTGACCTCATTAGAGCCTTGGTTCAAACATAGACAAAAGAGCTGAACTCAAAAGGTGAGGTGAGAGTGACTGCCATTGACATCAAGGCAGCATTTAACCGAGTATGGCATCAATGAGCCCTAGCAAAACTGAGGTCAATGGGATTCAGGGGGAAAACCCTCTGCTGGCTGGAGTCATACCCAGCGCAAAGGAAGATGGTTGTGGTTGTTGGAGGTCAATCATTTCAGCTCCAGGACATCACTGCAGGAGTTCCTCAGGGTAGTGTCCTGGGCCCAACCATCTTCAGCTGTTTCATCAATGACGTTCCTTCAATCATAAGGTCAGAAGTGGGGATGTTCGCTGATGATTGCACAATGTTCAGCACCATTCGTGACTCCTCAGATACTGAAGCAGTCCGTGTAGAAATGCAGCAAGACCTGGACAATATCCAGGCTTGGGCTGAGAAGTGGCAAGTAACATTCGCACCACACAAGTGCCAGGCAATGACCATATCCAACAACAGAGAATCTAACCATCTCCCCTTGACATTCAACGGCATTACCATTGCTGAATCCCCCACTATCAACACCCTGGGGGCTACCATTCACCAGAAACTGAACTGGAGTAGCCATATTAATACCGTGGCTACAAGAGCAAGTCAGAGGCTAGGAATCCTGCGGTGAGTAATTCACCTCCTGACTCCCCAAAGCCTGTCCACCATCTACAAGGCATAAGTCAGGAGTGTGATGGAATACTCTCCACTTGCCTAGATGGGTGCAGCTCCAACAACACTCAAGACGCCCAACACCATCCAGGACAAAGCAGCCCGCTTGATTGGCACCCCATCCACAAACATTCACTCTCTCCACCACCGATGCACAGGGCAGCAGTGTGTACCATCTACAAGATACACTGCAGCAATGCACCAAGGCTCCTTAGACAGCACCTCCCAAACCCACGTCCTCTACCAACTAGAAGGACAAGGGCAGCAAATACATGGGAATACCACCACCTGCAAGTTCCCCTCCAAGTCACACACCATCCTGACTTGGAACTATATCGCCGTTCCTTCACTGTCGCTGGGTCAAAATCCTGGAACTCCTTTCCTAACAGCACTGTGGGTGTACCTACCCCACATGGACTGCAGCGATTCAAGAAGGCAGCTCACCACCATCTTCTCAAGGGCAATTAGAGATGGGCAATAAATGCTGGCATAGCCAATGATGCCCACATCTCATGAATGAATAAAAAAAAATCATCAATTGTCATAAAAACCTATCTGGTCCTTCAGTGAAGGAAATTTGCCATCCATACCTGATCTGGCCTACATGTGACTCCAGACCCACAGCAATGTGGTTGAATCTTAACTGCCCTGTGCAATGGCCTAGCAAGCCACTCAGTTGTCGAGGGCAATTAGGGATGGGCAACAAATGCTGGCCAGAAGGAATGAAAAAAGCGCATATCCTTCTATTTCTTTCTAGCTTTCCCTTCAATGCATCTCTGCTATTCCCCTCCTTGTAGCGAGTTCCACATTCTCACCATGCTCTGGGTAAAGAAGTTTCTCCTGAGTCCCTAAGCTGCAAAGTTGTGCTGATTATGGGCACTTGGCAATGTACCAAGCAATATAACAGTGCTTGGTGACTGCTTCGAGCAGAGCTGAAAGTATTATAACAGGAATGCTTGTGCCCTCTGCGTTGTGGAGGTAAAAATTCAGCCAGCATTGCAGCTCCTAGTTTCTGCTCAGAGATTCCTGTTGGAAAGTGTATGTGTGTATATTTTTTTTTCTTATTTGTTCACGGGATGTGGGGGTCACTGGCAAGCCCAGCATTTATTGCCCATCCCTAATTGTGCTTGAGAAATCGGTGATGAGCCACCTTCCTAAGCCACTGGAGTCTGTGTGGTGTATTGGTGGTGGGGGGGAGGGGAGCATTCTGTACAAAGAACAGTACAGCACAGGAACAGGCCATTCGGCCCTCCAAGCCTGCGCCGATCTTGATGCCTGCCTAAACTAAAACCTTCTGCACTACCGGGGCCCATATCCCTCTATTCCCTTCCTATTCTTATATTTGTCAAGATGTCTCTTAAACGTCACTATCGTACCTGCTTCCACCACCTCCCCTGGCAGCAAGTTCCAGGCACTCACCACCCTCTGTGTAAAAAAACTTGCCTCGCACATCCCCTCTAAACCTTGCCCCTCGCACCTTAAACCTATGTCCCCTAGTAACTGACTCTTCCACCCTAGGAAAAAGCTTCTGGCTATCCACTCTGTCCATGCCGCTCATAACTTTGTAAACCTCCATTATGTCGCCCCTCCAGCTCCGTCGTTCCAGTGAAAACAATCCGAGTTTATCCAACCTCTCCTCATAGCTAATGCCCTCCAGAACAGGCAACATCCTGGTAAACCTCCTCTGTACCCTCTCCACGTCCTTCTGGTAGTGTGGTGACCAGAATTGCACGCAATATTCTAAGTGTGGCCTAACTAAGGTTCTGTACAGCTGCAACATGATTTACCAATTTTTATACTCTATGCCCTGACCGATGAAGGCAAGCATGCCGTATGCCTTCTTGACTACCTTATCCACCTGCGTTGCCACTTTCAGTGACCTGTGGACCTGTACGCCCAGATCTCTCTGCCTGTCAATACTCCTAAGGGTTCTGCCATTTACTGTATTCCTCCCACCTGCATTAGACCTTCCAAAATGCATTACCTCACATTTGTCCGGATTAAACTCCATCTGTACTTTGAGTGCTTAACTGATGAGTGTTGAATTTGTTTCTGTTACCAGGTGAAGCTCAGGTCAAAGAAGACGCAGGTGGGCTACCTGCAGGTCGGGGTGGAGTGTTATGGTGGCGGAATCTGGAACACCTGGTTTGACCGTGATCTCACGATAGCCGGCAGGGTTGTGGTGAAGGTAAGTTTGGTTCATTGGCTACGTTGGCTCCCAGTCTGGCCATCTTAAAATTATCATCCTTGTTTTCTAAAGCATCCATAACCTCGCCCATCCCTATCTCTGTAATCTCCTCCAGCCATGCTGCCCTCCGAGATCTCTGCTCTCCTCCAATTCTGGTCTTTTGCGCATCCCTGATTTTCATTGCTCCACCATTGGCAGCCGTGCCTTCAGCTGCCTGGGCACTGAGCTCTGGAATTCCCTCGCCACACCTCTCTGCCTATCTCTCCTCCTTTAAGACGCTCCTGAAATCCTACGTCTTTGAACAAGCTTTTAGTTACCTGTCCTAATGTCTCCTTATGTTGTCAAGGAGTCAAATTTTGTTTGCACTTTGTTGTTCCAGCTCCTTCCCTATCTCCAGTGCATGCAGTGCCATGTCAGTGTGGTGCATACGATTTGACATGGCAATTTTTACTTGATTTAGATCTCTGCTTTTCTTCTGCTTCTAGAATGGAGACAAAATGGAGCAACGCCTGATCAACGTGGGTTACCCAATCCTTCGTATCCCTCACCTGGCCATCCACCTACAGAGAGAGATTAACGACAACTTCGGACTCAACAAGGAGACTAACCTGTACGCTGGCGCGGTTGGCAGCCTTTGTAATACACTGAGAAACTCACCCTGCCCTTGGCTCAGATGGCGGTTGAACTCCCGCCTCCAGCCACGGGTCCAAGTCCCACCATGGAGACTTAAGCGCGTAATCTAGGCTGAGGCTTGACTGCAGCGCTGAGGGCAGTGCTGTACTGCCGGAGGTGCATTCCTTGGTCCGAGGTCCCAGCTGCCTGTACAATTGGGCGATAAGAGAACCTTCAAAGAATGAGCAGTGCCCTGGCCCACATTCATCCTTCAATCAACAGGAAATGTACTTTTACTGTATCATCATCTCATTGCTGTTTGTGGGATGTTGTTGGTGCAGAATGGCTTTATATTTACCTTTCTAACTCCAACAGTAATTCTCTGGATGTACAGTTTATTACAGCAGGGAAAGGTGCTAGTTAAGTTTAGATATTTCTTTTGAAAGATTTTCCATCTTCCAAGAGTCGGGTTTTGGGTGGAAAGGGGAGTGGTAGGGTTTAACTCCAGATCTCAATTCTATGTGCCCACTAAGCTTTCAGATGAGACACCAAACCCAGACCCCCATCTGCGCTCTCGGGTGGATCCAGGGGTGTTCGCCCCAGTGCCCTGCCCAATATGTATCACTCAACCAACATCACTAAAACAGATAAAACAGCAAGATAGCGGTAGAAACACTCAGCAGGTCAGGCAGCATCTGTGGAGAGAGAGACAGCGTCAATGTTTTCGGTTGACAACTTTCCATCAGAATTTTCATCAGAATTCTGATGAAACGTCATTGACCTGAAACATTAACTCTGTTTCTCTCACCAACGATTCTGCCTGATCTGTTGAGTTTTTCCAGTATTTTCTGTTCTTATCTGAAACAGATGATCTGGTCATTAATCCCATTGCTGTTTGTGGGACCTTGCTGTGTGCAAATTTGCTGCCGCGTTTCCTGCATTACAGCAGTTGATACACTTCAAAAAGAAAAATATTTTGTTAACTGCAGGGAACTTTTAAGACCAAACTGTGGCTGCCAAATTGTGCCAATCTTGCTTTTAAAGCCTAGACAACCCAGTCCCATTTACTCCTGTCCCCCACTAAGATCAGCGAGCTCAGCCCAGACCAGGGGAGATGGTGGAATAGTGGTAATGTAACTTAAGTAGTCCACGCTCTTTGCCTTTGTCCCATGACAGTTTTGTTATTTAATCTCTCCTGCCCTCTGCCTTATCACACACCTTCCGTTTTGTCCTCTTCCCCATCAAGCCACCCCCTTCACTTGCTTAAAACCTAATTCTTTTGTAACCTTTGTCAATTCTGATGAAAGGTCACAGACTGAAATGTTAACTCTGCTTCTCTCCACAGATACTAACTGACCTGCTGAGCATTTCCAGCACTTTCTATTTTTATATTGGTAATCCAGAGGCCCAGGCTAATTCCCTGGGGACATGTGTTCACATCCCACCATGGCAGCTGGTGGAATTTAAATTTAATTAATTAATAGAAATCTGGAGTTGAAAGCTAGTCTCAGTAATGTTGCCATGAAACTATCATCGATTGTCATAAAAACACATCTGGTTCATTAATATCTTTTAGGGATGGAAATCTGCCATCCTTACCTGGTCTGGCGACATGTGACTCCAGACCCGCAGCAATGTGGTTGACTCTTGATTAGCAAGCCACTTCGTTGTCAAAGGTAATTAGGGATGGTCAGCAAATGCTGGCCTTGTCAGTGATGCCCACATCCCATGAAAGAATAAGTTTTAACAAAAGTCAAGTTACTGGAGAGACTCACTGAACCAACAGGGCATTTTGCCTTTCCAAAACACGATTTCTTTCAAAATCAATGTTGTTGTAGGCCAAACTGGATAAAGGTTATAGCAAAGTGTTTAAAGCTCAGATATAGGCCTTTCAGCTCAGCAGGTCCATGAGGGTCTGCTCCACATGAGCCTTCTCCCAACCATCTTTATCTAATCATCCGATCAATTTATCCTTCTATTCCTTTCTCCCTCGTGTGTTTTTTTATTCTTTCATGGAATTGGGCACCGCTGGCAAGGACAGCATTTGTTGCCTATCCCTAATTCCCCTTGACAACTGAGTGGTTTGCTAGGCCATTTCAGAGGGCAGTTAAGAGTCAACCACATCGCTGTGAGTCTGGAGTCACATGTAAGTCTGACTAGGTAAGGACGGCAGGTTTCCTTCTCTAAAGGACATTAGTGAACCAGATGGGTTTTTATGACGATCAATGCTAGTTTCATGGCACCATTACTGAGACTAGCTTTTAATTCCATATTTTTTATAAATTAAGTATTGGGTATTGCTGAAAATAGAGACATGTTGTTGAAGCTTTTTGTCTTGCACTCATCAGGACAATCCACAAGAATACCAATGTATGGGAAAATAACAACTTTAACTATATGAGAAGAGAGTGCTGATTGGTTGGCAAGTGAACTCTGGTAGAGGCGTTGCCATGGAGAATGCACCAGTTTACAGTGACCGACAGTTAACTGCCAAGCTTTGTTTGAAATTTAAACCAGGCAGCTTGACGCTGATTGGTCAAGGCATTGCCCTGAAGAATGAACCAGCGAATGACTGTCACTTATTTTGTTCAGCTGAAACAGGCGCAATGTTTGTACATGTTCTTTCTGTCTGTAAAGAGCAGGGCCCTGTGTATTAACATATGTAGCTTCCAATATGCACAAATGCGCCACACTATGAGCCCTACTGACAATCTTAAATTGGTTGTCAGCTAATTCTTGGCACACTGAGGATTATTTATCAAATGTTGTCCAATCGCAGAATGACATCTAATGTTGGACACTGTGTTTTGAGTTTTGCAAGCATGGGCTGGCTTGGTATGGCCTGTACCTTGCCCGTTGCGATTTACGGCCCCTAGTTTTTGACCTCCCCACAAGTGGAACCATTTTCTCTACGTCTGCTCTGTCGAACCCTTTTATAGTCTTAAAGGTCTCTATTGGGTCACCCCTTAGTCTCTCCTGATAGGTATAACTTCTCAGTTCTGGTATCGTTCTTGCAAATCTTTTTTTCACCTTCTCCAGCGCCTCTATATCTTTTTTTTATAATAAGGAGATCGGAACTGTTCACAGTACTCCAAGTGAGGTTTAACCAAGGTTTGACACAAGTTTAACATAAGTTCACTGCTTCTCAATTCTGTGCCTCCAGAGGTGAAGCCCAGTGTTTTGTCTTTTAATGGTCTCATTAACCAGCTTGTGCTGATTTGTGTATCAGTACCTCCAGAAGCCTCTGTTCTTCTACCCCATTTGGACGTTTACTTTGCAAGGAGTGCGTGGTCTCTTTATTCTTCCAACCAAAATGTATTATCCAGCAGATATCGACATTGAAGATCATTAGCCATTTACATGCGCAATCTGCAAGTTTGTGTTTTAGAATTTTTCTAAACTCCCACTATGCTAAATACTAACTGTACGTATCTCTCAAGGGTTCCGATCATAGCTACAGCTGTACAGGAGCAGCTAGAAACGGGAGTGGAATCTACTGGAAATGCCTGCGATGCCACTGTAATGGTAAATCAACCTGCCTGTTATTATTTCAAAAGCGGATCAGTGTAATAATATTACACTTGCATTGTGAAATGGAGAGGTTTATTATTGAAGAGATTCAGGTGAAAGGCCATGACTATGATGCAGTGTAACACTCAGGCTTTCGAGAGTGGGAGAGAACATGACTCAAGAAGTAGCAGTTATACATGAGGGAAAAGAAATTGTGACTGCCGGAATTTTGAATAGAAGATTCTTGAAATGCACAGCTGATCAAACCTGGAGAGGTTTGAATAGGAAATAGATTGTAGGATGAGTAGAAAACTGAGGGAGGTAAAGTTTTTGAAGTCTGGGGGGAGATTAAGTCGGGAATGGTGTGATGACGACTGACTTTATCCCAGTATGGAGACAAAGGAGGAAGAGTGTATAGTACAGAATATTCAGAGAAGCATGTGAGGAATGATCAGAGGAGCTATAATGTTGGTTAATAAAGCATTGACAAGAGAGATTGGAGCTGAGAGGAAGGTCACCGACCAAATAATCTTTTATCTGTCTTAGATTGCTGCAATCTTTACAGAACCGTATTGGCAATATGTGTGTCTGACTTTGCAAGTAACTTTTCACATCATTTTTCTTGAACTATAGAAAGGTTTAATTTGTTTTTTCAAAATGAACATAACAGAAAAGCAGTGTTGGTGCTCCATGTTATAAATTTACTTGCATATCTGGAGGACCATATTGAACCTTTCTGGCTTTGATTTAAAGCCACGTTCTAAAGGTGACAGTTTGATTTAACACAACGATTCCTTAAATGGTTTCTCTGTGTGTTAACGTCCCATTTTACAAGAGGGCCTTGTTGAGTGACACCTATTGTTCATAATTCTGCCCTTCTACTGTGAGGTGGCTTCAAGTCTCGAGCAGATTGTTCAGATGAAGCTTTCTTCCCCTTCCCCCATCACCCCCTTGCATGTGTTTCTAAAATTAGTCTTGAAAACAAAAGTATGTTTTATTATCTTTACATTTCTGAAAGGCACCTTTAATTTTTTTCACCCTCTTGTTCTTACTGAGTTCTTATTGATTTGGTTTCATTCACAGTCAGAGAAGCATCATCCTGTCCTCTTGAACTTGCTTTGCACACAGTTGGGGGTGCAGGTGGAGAACATCATAGACTTTGAGCTGTGCCTGGCCGATACTCAGCCTGCGGTGAGTCACTCATGCAACATGACGATTGGAAAGCATAGTTAGAATAATCAGTTAGCCTCCGCAAGTGGCTCGGTTGGTACGTTCATTGCCTGGTGTGGAATGGAGCCGTTCAGCACAAGAAGGAACAAAAAGAAAGACTTGCAATTCTCTCACGCCTTCACGACCTCGGGATATCGCAAAGCACTTTACAGCCAATTAAGTACTTTTGAAGTGTAGCCACTGTTGTAATGTAGGAAATGTGGCAGCATTTTGCACACAGCAAGCTCCCACAAACAGCAATGTGATAATGGCCAGATAATCTGTTTTCGCAATATTAGTTGGGGGATAAATATTGGCACAGGACACTCCCCTAAGCTTGTGCGAAATAGTGATTGTGAGATCTTTTACATTGCCCGCAGGGCCAGATGGGGCCTCAGTTTAATGTTTCATCAGCTTAACATCCGTCATAGGGAAAATTTTGGAAGCTATTATTAAAGATGTTCTAGCAGGGCACTAGAAAAATTCAAGGTAATCAGGCAGAGGCAACATAGTTTTGTGAAAGGGAAATCATGTTTAACCAATTTATTGGAGTTCTTTGAAGAAGTAACATGCTGTGGATAAAGGGGTAG
The DNA here is from genome assembly GCF_036365525.1 of Heterodontus francisci. NCBI lineage: Eukaryota > Metazoa > Chordata > Chondrichthyes > Heterodontiformes > Heterodontidae > Heterodontus > Heterodontus francisci. The sequence goes on from NC_090377.1 coordinate 11,938,636, forward strand.
ATGTATTGTACTTAGATTTCCAGAAGGCATTTGATAAGGTGCCACATCAAAGGTTATACCCCCCCGAGGGGTTTTGGACAGGGTGGACGTGGAAAGGATATTTTCTCTTGTGGGAGAATCTAGAACTAAGGGTCACTGTTTAAAAATAACAGGCCGCCCATTTTAGACAGAGATGAGGAGAAATTTTTTCTCAGGGCCGTGAGTCTTTGGGACTCTCTTCCTCAAAAGATGGTGGAAGCAGAGTCTTTGAATATTTTTAAGGCAGAAGTAGATAGATTCTTGATAAGCAAGGGTGTAAAAGGTTATATGAGGGTGGGGTGGGGGGTGGGAATAACTGCTAGGGTTCCTGCCCTTGATTGCTGTGTGGTAATTTGTGATATCGGCTCTGAAGGTGGTCAGGCTTAGCTGTAATGTCTCCTTAGCTCCAGTGGCCTCTTGACACTCACTGTCTATCCTCACATGAGGAAAGGCCACTTAGCTGCTTCAGTGCAGTGGGCAGCGCCTCGTGGAATTGTACCCCAGGGGTGAGGAAAAGTGCCAGTTGATGAGCTGAATCTTCTCCAAACTGGATAAGCAGTTAAAATGTTAAAAGTTAAAAATGACAGTGAGCCTAAGTGTGGATGGATGGCTTCTGTGTGTGTGCACGCGCCCATATGTTATGCTAAGTGTATTGTCTGACGTATGATCGGTGCTCTCAATGCTTTCATAGCAACTGTGGGAGGATATAATGGCACAGTGAATTAGACACGGGTCTTTCAGCTCTGAGAGCTGGATGTAAATCTGGAGGTGGGGGCTACCCCCCCCTTGGGATACAAAGTCTTTGTTGGGATAGTGCAGAAGGACATTTATTTCACACAAGATCTGTTTGATGGGGACAGTGTAGAGGGAGCTTCACTCTGTATCTAACACCGTACTGTACCTGCACTGGGAGTGTTTGATAGGACAGTGTAAAGGGAGCTTTACTCTGTATCTATTACTGTACCTGCACTGGGAGTGTTTGATAGGACAGCGTAGAGGGAGCTTCACTCTGTATCTAACACCGTACTGTACCTGCACTGGGAGTGTTTGATGGGGACAGTGTAGAGGGAGTTTTACTCTGTATCTAACACCGTACTGTACCTGCACTGGGAGTGTTTGATAGGACAGCGTAGAGGGAGCTTTACTCTGTATCTAACACCGTACTGTACCTGCACTGGGAGTGTTTGATGGGGACAGTGTAGAGGGAGTTTTACTCTGTATCTAACACCGTACTGTACCTGCACTGGGAGTGTTTGATGGGGACAGTGTAAAGGGAGCTTTACTCTGTATCTAACACCATACTGTACCTGCACTGGGAGTGTTTGATGGGGACAGTGTAGAGGGAGCTTTACTCTGTATCTAACACCGTACTGTACCTGCACTGGGAGTGTTTGATAGGACAGTGTAAAGGGAGCTTTACTCTGTATCTAACACCATACTGTACCTGCACTGGGAGTGTTTGATGGGGACAGTGTAGAGGGAGCTTTACTCTGTATCTAACACCGTACTGTACCTGCACTGGGAGTGTTTGATAGGACAGTGTAAAGGGAGCTTTACTCTGTATCTAACTCCGTACTGTACCTGCACTGGGAGTGTTTGATGGGGACAGTGTAGAGGGAGCTTTACTCTGTATCTAACACCGTACTGTACCTGCACTGGGAGTGTTTGATGGGGACAGTGTAAAGGGAGCTTTACTCTGTATCTAACACCGTACTGTACCTGCACTGGGAGTGTTTGATGGGGACAGTGTAAAGGGAGCTTTACTCTGTATCTAACTCCGTACTGTACCTGCACTGGGAGTGTTTGATGGGGACAGTGTAGAGGGAGCTTTACTCTGTATCTAACCCTGGAAGTGTTTGATAGCGCACATGATTTGAGAGGTAGAAAAATGTTCCGTTACCTCGTGCTGGCATCCATTATCTTAACAAATTCAAAAGTGCACCAGCGGTATTCTGCTGTTTAAAGAGGCAGAATACCAGATACTACTTTCCAACAGATTATTGATGTACCATGGGACAGTCAGAAGCAGGTAGTCTCTGCACTTCTGTGTGCCAGCCTTGGCTCAGTGGTAGCATATTCATCTCCTTGAGTGAGGAGTTGCTGGTTCAAGACTACCTCCAGCGATCTGAGCACAAAAGCCAGGCTGACGCTGAAAGAGTGTTGCACTGTCAGAGGTAGATGTAAAAGCTTCCACAGAAGAGCAGGACTGTTCTCCCTGTTGTCCTGGCCAATATTTATCCCTCAACCAACACCCAAAAAAAACAGATTATCTGATCATTATCACAGTGCTGCTTGTGGGAGCTTGCTGTGCGCAAATTGGCTGCTGGACTTGGTTTCATTACGAGTGACCACATTTCAAAAGTACATTATCGGCTGTAAAGAGCTATGGGACATCCTGAGGTTGTGAAAGGCGCTATACAAATGCAAGTTCTTTGTCACCCAGAATCTGTCCCAGATCAATAATGGTGATTAACAAATGTCAATCGATAGGAAGAGGAGGCCATTCAGTCCCTCAAGCCTATTCCACCATCCAATGAGATCATGGCTGATCTTTGACCTAACTCATATACCACTTTTGTCCCATATCTCTTAATACCTTTGGTTAACAAAAATCTATCAATCTCATATTTAACATTAATGATTTATCGAGCATCAGTTGTAGTCTGCGGAAGAGAGATACAAACTTCTCCCACACTTTGTTGCTTTGATCAGCTCAGGTAAGATGGGCAGTGAATTGGGGAATGGTTTATAGCTTCAGGGTTTGTGTATGGGGTTGGGGGGGACGGGGGACGGAGTTGTCAGAAGGAGACAATGCTGGAAAACACTGAGCAGGTCAGGCAGTATCATTTATAGGAGTACAGTAGCATAGTGGTTATGTTACTGCACCAGTATTTCAGAGGCTGGGACTAATGATCTGGAAACATGAGTTCAAACCCCACCATAGCTGGGAATTTAAATTAAGTTAAATAAATCTGGAATAAAAAGCTAGTATCAGTAACGGTGACCATGAAATTACGAAATTGTTGTAAAAACACTGATTTACTAATGTCCTTTAGGGAAGGAAATCCGCTGTCCTTACCAGGTCTGGCCTACACGTGACTCCAGACGCACAGCAATGTGGTTGACACTTAGCTGCCTCTGAAATGGCCTAGCAAGCTGCTCAGTTGCATTCGCCATCACCTTCTCGAGGGCAATTAGAGATGGGCAATAAATGCTGGCCTTGTCAGTGACGCCCACATCCCACGAATGAATAAAAAAACAAACTGTGCAGAGGGAGACAGAGTTAACTTTTCAGGTCCTTTTGCAAGATGAAACGTTAACTGTGTCTCTCTCCACAGGTGCTGCAAGAGAAGGAAATGTTGCTTTGGTTCATTTTTAGTGGCTGCGTTGATATCTGTAGGTGTGGGATGCAAGGACAGATTCTTTGTTTTTTTTTAAGAGGTTGGTGTGGTATTGTTGCTGCTTCTTTCATTGTGCGTCATCAGGTTCCCTGCTTTCCTTTCTAGGCTCTGGGCGGTGCTTTGAAGGAATTTATATTTGCACCACGATTGGATAACTTGCACAGCTGCTATTGTGCCCTGCAGGTAATGTGCCTTAACCACTTTCGGCTCAACATGACTTCTTTGATGTTGACAATGTGTAGTGAGGAAAAAAGGACAGGATTCCGGAATTCCATCACCCCCCCCCCCCCCCCCCCCCCCCGCCCCCCACCCCTAACCTCTCCCCAATGCAGCCGCACTCTCTTCCTTTAAGATACTCCTTTAAAACTAATCTCTTTGACCAAGTTTGACTTAATATCATCTCATGTGGTTTGGTGTTAAATTTTGTTCGGTAATGTTTCTGCAAAGGACTTTGTGACATTTTACTATGGTGAATGCACTGTCTTAACTTGTTGATAGCCACTCAGTCACAGCCAGGTGTGTTCTATTTGCTCTGAATATCTGATTTGAATCATTAGTAAGATACAGACAAACATTGTGTTTCTATCGATTGAGTGTTCTTCTGTTCAGTAGCCATTTAGGCTGCTTACACGCTGCCCCACCAGTATTACTTTTACTTTGACTACTGCCTATATCCTAACTCACACAATGAATCGTTCACCCATCATCCCAGGGCTCGCTGACCAACATTGGCTCCCGGTCTGGCAACACCTTGATTTAAAATTCTCATCCTTGTTTTCAGATCAATTAGGAATGGGCAATAAATGCTGGCTTGGCCACAACCCCATGGCCTCACCCCCTCCCTATCTCTGTAACCTCCTCCAGTCCCACAACCCTCTGAGATCTCTGAGCTTCTCCAACTCTGGCCTCTTGCGCACCCCACTTCCTTCACCCCACTATTTCCGGCTGTGTCTTCAGCTGCCAAGGCCCTCAACTTGGTAACTCCCTCCCTAAACCTTTCTGCCATATTACCTCTTTCTCCTCCTTTAAGTTGCTCCTTAAAATCTACCTTTTTGACCAAGCTTTTGGTCACCTGTCTTAATATCTGCTGTATGGCTTGGTGTCAGATTTTGTTTGATAACTCTCCTGTGAATTCTCTTGGGACGTTTTACTATATTAAAGACACTATATAAATGAGAATTAATCTTGTCCTTGACAATGGTCTCTAGTAGTTTTCCCACCACTGATACCAGACTGATTCAATGCCATGCTTTTCTCAGGTATTGGCCATGACTCAGTTGGCAGCACTAAGGCCACTGTGTCAGATGGTTGTGGCTTCAAGTACTACCACTGAGCCAAGCTGCCACAACAGGAGCACGAGTAAAAGGAGCGGGGTGCCAACCTTTTGACCCAAAATGGGCGAGTGCCCCCTACAGAGTCAAAGCGATGCATAACCTTTCCACTCTCTGTGTTTTAATGCCTCAGCAGTAAGACCCTTTTTGTATCTTTTGCAGGGTCTGATAGAATCATCTGAGGAGGAAGGAACACTGGCAGAAGACAGCAATGTACGAGTGGTTATGCTGTTTGACAATGAAGAGGTATGAATATTTGATAGGGTAGATGTGTCCACTTGTAGGTGAGACTAGAACTTGGGGACATAAGTATAAGGTGGTCACTGAAATCCAATAGGGAATTCAGGAGAAACTACTTTACCCAGAGAGTGGTGAGAATGTGGAACCCGCTCCCACAGGGAGTAGTTGAGACGAATAACATAGGTATATTTAAGGGGAAGCTGGATAAACATGTGCAGGAGAAAGGAATAAAGGATATGCTAATAGGATGAGATGAAGAGGAGTTGGAGGAGGCTCGTGTGGAGCATAAACACCAGCATGGACCAGTTGGACTGAATGGCTTGTTCCTGTGCTGTACGTACTGTGTAAGATGGATAAATGTCAAAGCCCCACAGAGATCACTTGTGCTCATTCACAACAGACGATGCTTCCGTTGCTTGCTGCAGAAATGTCATTGCTGTTTATAATTTGTGATGTTGTGAGGAAGGTGTGGGTTCTCTCTGAGGTTGCTGCAGTTTCTTGCTCCCTTGTGTGCTGAGTCGCACCTAACTCAGGTGCCCTTTCCCTCTTGTCTACTGAGAGCCCCTCCAAGGATTCCATGTCGACCTTGTAGCCTTTTAGAACAATAGGAAAATTATGGCACAGAAAGAGGCCATTCAGCCCATCGTGCCTGCGCTCGCTGAAAAAACTAGCTGCCCATTCTAATCTCACCTTCCAGCACCTGATCTGTAGCCATGCAGGTTACAGCACTTCAGGTGCAGGTCCAGGTACCTTTTAAATGAGTTGAGGGTTTCTGCCTCTACCACCGATCGGGGCAGTGAATTCCAGACACCCACCACCCTCTGGATGAAAAGGTTTTTCCTCATGTCCCTCTAATCCTTCTACTAATCACCTTAAATCTGTGCCCCCCCTGGTAATTGACCTCTCGCTAGGGGAAGCAGGTCCTTCCTGTCCACTCTATCTGAACCCCTCATAATTTTGTACACCCCAATTAAGTCACCCCTCGACCTCCTGTGTTCTAAGGAGAACAACCTTAGCCTATCCAATCTTTCCTCATAGCTGCAATTTTCCAGCCTTGGCAACATTCTTGTAAATCTCCTTTGTACTCTCTCCGCAGCAATTATATCCTTCCTGTAATGTGGTGACCAGAACTGTACACAATACTCCAGCTGTGGCCTGACCAGCATTTTATCCAGTTCCAGCATTACATCCCTGCCTTTGTATTCTATACCTCGGCCAATAAAGGAAAACATTCCATATGCCTTTTCACCACTCTATCTGCTTGTCCTGCCACCTTCAGGGACCTGTAGACATGCACTCCAAGGTCTCTCAATTCTTCTATCTATTGTATTCCCTTGCTTTGTTTACCCTCCCCAAATGCATTACCTCACACTTCTCCGGATTGAATTCCATTTGCCACTTTTCCACCCACTCAACTAAACCATTGATATCATTCTGGAGTCTACAGCTATCCTCTTCACTATCAACTACACGGCCAATTTTTGTGTCATCTGCAAATTTCCCAATCATGCCTCCCACATTTAAGTCCAAATCATTAATATATACCACAAACAGCAATGGCCCCAACACTGAGCCCTGTGGAACACCACTGGAAACCGCTTTCCATTCGCAAAAACATCCCCCAGCCATTACCCTTTGTTTCCTGTCACTGAGCCAATTCTGGATCCAACTCGCCACATTCCCTTGTATCCCAGGGACTGTTACTTTTCCGATCAGTCTGCCATGTGGGCCCTTGTCAAATGCCTTACTAAAATCCATGTAGACAACATCCACTGCACTACCCTCATCAATCCTTATTACTGCCTCAAATAATTCAAAAAATTTGGTCTCTGTTTGTGTAACCGAACAACTCAAGCTGCCTGCCACTTGTACAATATCACAAATGGGGAAATGGTTTCTGACCAATTTTCTGCACCTCTGCCCTCACCCCTTCCAGAACTGTGAAAGGATTCCCCTTGTCCTCACTTTCCACCCCACCAACCTCCACATCCAGAGGATCAGCCTCCACCATTTCAACCACCTCCAGCGTGATACCACCACCAAATGCATCTTCCCCTCCCCTCCCCTTCAGCATTCCGAAGGGGTCATTCCCTCTGCGACACCCTAGTCCACTCCTCCATTACCCTTGACACCTCATCCCCTTCCCACGGCACCTTCCCATGCAATGAGGTGTAATACCTGCCCTTTTATCTCCTCTCTTCTCACTATCAAAGGCCCCAAACACTCCTTTCAGGTGAAGCAGCGATTTACTTGTACTTATTTCAATTTAGTATACTGTATTTGCTGCTCACAATGTGGTCTCCTCTACATTGGGGAGACCAAGTGTAGATTGGGTGACCGCTTTGCAGAACATCTCCGCTCAGTCCGAAAGCATGACCCCAAGCTTCCAGTTGCTTGCCATTTCAACACTCCCCCCTGCTTTCATGCTAACATTTCTGTCTTTGGCCTGCTGCAGTGTTCCAGTGAACGTCAACGCACGTTCGAGGAGCAGCACCTGATCTTTCGATTAGGCACTCTACAGCCTTGCAGACTGAACATTGAGTTCAATAACTTCAGAGTATGACTGGCCTTATTTTAAAAATATTTTATTTTTTAACCATGTGTCTGCTCATTATTCTGCTATTAACACCCTCTCTGGACTAATGCTTTGTCTTTCACCACAAGCATTAACACATCCTTTGCCTTTGTCCCAGGACAGCTTTGTTACTTAATCTCTCCTGCCCTATAAAACACCTTCCCCTTTGTTCTCTTACCCCATTCCCCTCCCATTCACTTGCTTAAAACCTAATTCTTTATAACCTTTGCCAGTTCTGATAAAAGGTCACAGACCTGAAACTTTAACTTTGCTTCTCTCTCCACAGATGCTGCCAGACCTGCTGAGTATTTCCAGCACTTTTTGTTTTTATTTCCGATTTCCAGCATCTGCAGTATTTTGCTTTGATCACAAATGGGTGCTTTTACATTACCAGTGCAACTGAAGCCTGGTTCCTCATTCTCCCTTCCATCAGGTGTCGCTATGTAAATCTGTGCAATTGCCATCAGGTTAAAGCTCCAGTATAACGGACCACCTTCTTAAATGGGCCCTCAGTGGTGTTTGCCATGGCCATTTGCTATGCCTTGAGTCAGATGGTTGTGGGTTCAAATCCCACTCCAGAGACTTGAGCACATAATCCAGGCTGGCACTCCCCAGTGCAGTACTCACAAAGTGCTGCACTGTCCCACGTGCTGTATTTGGTGTGAGACGTTACACAGAGGTACAATCTGCCATCTTAGGTGGACATAAGAGATCCCACGGCATTATTTCCAAAAAGAACAGGGGAGTTCTCCCTGATGTTCCAACCAATTTTTATCTGTCAACCGACATCAACTATCTCGTCATTATCTCATCACCTGTCTTGAGTAAAGAAGGATAGACTTGCATTTTTAACGCGCCATTCTCAAATGGGACAGCCAATTTACACACAGCAAGATCCCAAAAACAGCAATGAAATAAATGCCCAGAGTAACTGTTTTATTGATGTTGGTTGAGGGAATAAATATTAGCCAGGGAACACCTACTGTTCTTTAAAATAGTAGCCATGGGATCTTTTACGTCCACCCAAGAGAGCAGATGGGACCTCAGTTTAACACCTCATCTGAAAGATGGCACCTCTGACAGTGCAGCACTCCCTCAGTAATGCAGTGGGAATGTCAGCCTAGATTTTGTGCTCAAGTCTCTGGAGTGGGACTTGAACCCATGATCGGATGACTAAAAAGCTAATAAAAAGGGAGAAAATTGATTCTGAAAGTAAATTGGCAAGAAATCTAAAAACAAACAGCAAGAGCTTCTACGGGTATATAAAAAGAAAGAGAGTAGCTACAGTGAGCGTGGGACCCTTGGAGGATGCAACTAGAGAATTTATAATGGGGGACAGGGAAATGGCAGGTAATTTGAACCGATATTTTGCATCGGTCTTCACGGTGGAGGACACTATAAACATCCCACAGATATCAGATAAGCAAGGAGCTAATGGGAGGAAAGATATTGTAACAGTCTCTATCAGGAGGGACAAAGTATTTGACAAACTAATGGAACTAAAGGCAGACAAGTCGCCAGGAACTGATGACTGCATCCGAGAGTTTTAAAGGAAGTGGCTGCAGAAATAGTGGAGGCATTAGTCAAAATATTCCAGAACTCACTGGATTGCGGGAGGGTCCCAGCGGATTGGAAAACCGCTAACGTGATGCCCTTGTTCAAGAAGGGAGGGAGACAAAAAGCAGGCAACTATAGGCCAGTCAGCCTAACATCGGTCGTTGGGAAAATGCTAGAGTTCATTATTAAGGAAGAAATAGCAGGACATTTAGAAAGGCTTAACGCAATCAAACAGAGTCAACATGGTTTTGTGAAAGGGAAATCATGTTTGACAAAGTTGCTAGAGTTCTTTGAGGATATAACAAGCAGAGTTGATAAAGGGGAACCGGTAGATGTAGTGTATTTAGATTTCCAGAAGGCATTCGATAAGGTGCCACATAAAAGATTATTGCACAAGATTGGAGCTCACAGTATTTGGGGTAATGTATTAGCATGGATAAGGGATTGGTTAATTCACAGAAGACAGAGAGTCGGGATTAATGGGTCTTTTTCAGGTTGGAAAGACGTAACTAGTGTCGTATCAGAAGGATCAGTCCTAGGGCCTCAATTATTTACTATCTATATTAATGACTTGGAAGAGGGGGCAGAGTGTAATATATCCAGTTCTGAAGAAGGGTCACTGACCCGAAACGTTACCTCTGCTTCTCTTTCCACAGATGCTGCCAGACCTGCTGAGTGATTCCAGCATTTCTTGTTTTTATTTCAGATTTCCAGCATCCGCAGTATTTTGCTTTTATATTATTATGTAATATATCCAGATTTGCTGATGATACAAAAATAAGTGGGAGGGCATGTTGTGATGAGGGCATAAGAAATCTGCAAGGGGATATAGATAGGTTGAGTGAGTGGGCAAAAACTTGGCAGATGGAGTTTAATGTAGGAAAGTGTGAGGTCATGCACTTTGGTAGGACGAATCAAAAGGCAAACTATTATTTAAATGGGGAGAGACTACAAAAAGGTGCTGCACAGATGGATTTAGATGTTCTTGTGCATGAAACACAAAAAGTTAGCATGCAGGTGCAGCAAGTAATTAAGAAGGCAAATGGAATTTTGGCCTTTATTGCTAGGGGGTTGGAGTTTAAAAATAGGGAAGTCTTGTTACAATTGTACAGGGTGTTGGTGAGGCCGCACCTGGAGTACTGTGTACAGTTTTGGTCCCCGTATTTAAGAAAGGATATACTGGCATTGGAGGCAGTTCAGAAAAGGTTCACTAGGCTGATTCCTGGGATGAAGGGGTTAACTTATCAAGAACGGCTAAGCCGGTTAGGCCTTTGTTCATTAGAGTTTAGAGGAATGGGGGGTGATCTTATTGAAATGCACAAGATTCTGAGGGGACTTGACAGGGTAGATGTTGAGAAGATGTTTCCACTAGTGGGGGAATCTCGAACTAGGGTACATAGTTACAGAATATGGGGACACTCATTTAAAACTGAGATGCAGAGAAATTTCTTCTCTCAGAAGGTAGTGAATGTCTGGAATTCTCTACCCCAGAGAGTTGTGGAGGCTAGATCATTGCAAGTATTTAAAAAGGAGGTAGGTAGATTTTTGAAATATCGGGAGTTGAGGGCTATGAGGAGCTGGCCTGAAAGAGGAGTTGAGGTCTGGGGTAGATCAGCCATGATCTTATTGAATGGCGGGGCAGGTTTGAGGGGCCGAATGGCCTACTCCTGCTCCTGTTTCTTGTGTAATGACTCTAAGAGCGCTACCCACTGAGCAACGACCGACACCTGTCAGATGATCCTGTCCCCGCTGTTTGGCACAGGACCTGGGTCTCCCAGTGTCAGTGAAATATGGAGGTAGTCCACTACACAGAGCGGACAGATTGGAATTTCAGACCGACAGAGCTTTATGTTGATCTCACAGTCCTGTTGGATCCAAGTCTCTCTCCTCTTCCCTAAAATCCCTGGAAGCAAAGAGGGCATTTGAGTCTTTAAAATGCTTCTTAAGCCATGATCTCATTGAATGGCAGAACAGGCTCGAGGGACTGAAAAGCCTGCTCCTGTTCCTTTGCTCTTAAGTCAGAATGCTTCCAGTACAATTGTATTTTGAACCCGAGTTCTAATCTTGTTCTTTCTCCCTCTCCCTCGTCCCTGCTTTGTTCAGGTTGGCAGTGAGAGTGCTCAGGGAGCAGGGTCCTCCCTGACCGAGTTAGTTTTACGTCGCCTGTCTTCCAGTTGCCACAATCTGACTGCATTTGAGGAAGCCATCCCTAAGTCGTTCATGATCAGCTCGGACATGGCACACGCAGTTCACCCCAACTACCCGTAAGTGCTTCAATTCCAAATTCCTCTTTTCCAGGATATATCGCTGCTGCCCAGATTATTCCTCCTTATTGTTTGAGCTAGTAATGTTGTTGGATTAATAATTAGTCAACAGCCAGTGCAGATTGAAAGGCAATGGTTCACTCAACTCTTGTATCTTTAAAAATTAAACCAATGTCACGTGTTATCTAGCAGGTATACATTTTTTATTGCAGTCTGATACAACTGAGCGACTTGCTAGGTCATTTCAAAGGACACTTCAGAGTCAACCACATTGTTGTGGTTCTGGAGTGACATGTAGGCCAGACAGGATACGGACGGCAGATTGCCTTCCCTAAAGGACATTAGTGAATCAGATGGGTTTTTAAGACAATCTGGTAGTTTTATTATTATTATTAATGAGCCTAGCATTTTAACTCCAGATTTATGAATTAATTGAATTTAAATTCCCCCAGCTGCCTTGGTGGGATTTGAACTCATGTCTCTGGAGTATTAGTCCAGGCCTCTGGATTACCAGTTCAGTAACATTACCACTATGATACCACAGTTCCTCCAGGTCTGTCTGGAGTACAGTCCCTATTTGGTACAGGCGACAGTCACTACTTCGAACTGCAAAACATTATGCAGCTCACCACCACCTTCTCGAGGACAATTAGGGATGGGCAATAAATGCTGGCCTTGCCAGCGGTGCCCGCATCCCAAGAACAAATAATGAAAAATAGGTATAAAGCACCTTGCGGTATTAAAAAAAAAGTCTGAACCCCTTTTTCATAGATCAACACCAGTTTATCCACTGCCTGCTGCAGCCAGGAGCTCACAGCCCCAGGCCCAAGTTCTCAGGGGCATCATTCAAGCAAGGTACAGACGGCTGTGAATGTTAACCGTTTTTATATCGGGAAGTGAGCCTGGAGATTCGCTGCGTGTTATATATGGTGATCCATCTGGTTTTGTCTAGTGGGAACTTGCTGTGCGTGAATTTGCTCCTGGTTTTTAACCATGTGACAAGAACCACTCTTTTTTTAAAAAAAAAAGAATAAAAGCAAAATACTGCGGATGCTGGAAATCTGAAATAAAAACAAGAAACGCTGGAAATACTCAGCGGGTCTGGCAGCATCTGTTGTGTTACAGAAGTTGCATGGAATTTTGTAACACAGGAGGGGCCTCAGCAGCAGTAAGGTTGAGAACCCCCTGCTTTAATCGAGAAGCATCGTCCCGGAACTCAGTGAAATTAACTTTATGTTTTCAATACTTTTCAGAGACAAACACGAGGAAAATCATAAGCCGGCCCTGCACAAGGTGAGGTTTATGGACATCAATTAAATTCTCCAAAGTTTTAAAAGCGAGCCTTTATAACGCTGAGCAGTAAAATTACCTCTCTTTTTAAAAATAAAATGTATCGCTTTGTTGTCTGCTACACTTGAATTGTGCATTCTGTTAAACAAGGGCCCCCTGCCTGTTCTGCTGGGAATGTTAAAGGTCACAGGCCACTATTCATAAAACTCGGGGCTTTCTCTCCATGCCCTGGCCAATACTTACTCCTTAAACAGTGCCGTGAAAAAGCAGATTTATAGAATTGTAAATAATACAGCACAGAAGGAGGCCATTCGGCCCATTGTGCCTGTTCCGGCTCTTTGATCTTTCTTTGCTCTTTCCCCATGGCCTTCAGATTTTTCCTTTTCTAATATTTATCCAATTCCCTTTTGAAAGTTATTGCAGATAATATTATAGATACTTCCACCATCCTTTCAGGCAGTGCCTTCCAGATTTTATTTTTATTTTCTCTCATGTTGCCTTGGTTCTTTCTGATGAACTAGTAGTTTGTTGCATTGCTGGCTGGGAAGATGAAACACAGCTTCAGGAACAGTATTTCATCTTTCTCCCGTGCAACCTCTAGTCTGAGCATTGACCTTAGCTATCCCCTTCCTCAGGGATACTAGGGATGTAGTAGAATGCAATGTTGCTGTTTAGCTACAAAGACAGGAGATGTAGTTGCAACTAGGAAAAAGGGAACATAGAAGTTTGGACAGTCCATTCAAAACACAGTTCCACAAGTCAGCTACAGTTCAGTGGTTGCGTCTCTTGTCTCCGACCTACTGACTTTTTTTTTACCTTCACTGTGGCTGGGTCAAAAACCTGGAACTCCCTTCCTTACAGCACTCTGGCTGTACTTACACCAGATGGACTGCCGCGGTTCAAGAAGGCAGCTCACCACTACCTTCTCAAGGGCAGTTAGGGTTGGGCAATAAATGCTGGCCTGGCCCGTGTAGCGCTCATTCCATGAAAGAAAAAAAGTCAGAAGGTCGTGGATTCAAGACTGGAGCACAGGCTAACTCTCCTAGTGTAGAACTGCAGGAGCCCTGCACAGTTAGAAGTGCCACCTTTCAGATGAGATGTCAAATCGAGGACCCATCTGTCCTCTCAGGTGAAAGATCACACGGTACTATTTTGAAGGAGAGCAGGGGCATTCTCCCCTGTGTCCTGGACCAATATTTATCCTGAAATCACCATCACTAAAACAGATTATCTAATCATTGTCACGTTGCTGCTTGTGGGAGCTTGCTGTGCACAAGTTAGTTGCCACCTTTCCTAAATTACAAGAGACTATACCTCGCAAAGTACTTCATTGGCTGTGAAGCGCTTTGGGACCTCCTGAGGCTGTGTAAGATGCTATATAAATGCAAGTCTTTCCTTTCTTACAGCCAATGAAGTACTTTCAAGGCTTGGTCACTGTTGTAATGTAGGAAAGGTGGCAGCTACCTTGCATACAGTAAGCTCCCACAAACAGCAATGTGATAAAGCCCAGATAATCTGCTTAATGATGTTGGCTGAAGCTTAAGCATTGGCCCGGAGACTGATGAACAAAATATTTGCACTGTCACCCGGGCCGTGTGCGCTGTTTTGTAGGTGAACAGTAACATTGAACTGCAAGTCATTGGTGGGAGAGGCACCAGCAGTGCTGTTCCATCCGATGCAATTTAATGTTTACGTTCCTATGTCACCTTATCATGTTGAGAGGTCTCCACGCTTCATAGATTCCTTTCGAAATATAGCATTTCTTATGTGGTAAAGGTGGTGGCCATTTTGCACCAGCAGCCTCAAACAAGCAGCAACATAAGTGATTGGTTAATCTGTGTTTGATGGGTTTCTTGTCTTCTCGATAATTGGACATGAGAGGTTGGGCCACCATTTTTTGCCCAATCCCAATTGTCCTGCGATTAATGCACCTGAGTGGCTCATATCGGCTCAGAGCAGGTGAAGATGGCAGATTTCCAACCCTAAAGGAATTTTTTATTTGTTCATGGGATGTGGGCATCACTGGCCAGGCCAGCATTTATTGCCCATCCCTAATTACCCTTGAGAAAGTGGTGGTGAGCCACCTTCTTGAACCACTGCAGTGCATGTGGTGTAGGTAGACCCATGGTGCTGTTAGGAAGGGAGTTCCAGAATTTTGACCCGCTACAGTGAAGGAACAGCGATATAGTTCCAAGTCAGGATGGTGTGTGGCCTGGAGGGGAACTTGCAGGTGGTGGTGTTCCCATGCATCTGCTGCCCTTGACCGTCTAGGTGGAAGAGGTCATGAGTTTGGAAGGTGCTGTCAGAGGAGGCTGGATGAGTTGCTGCAGTGCATCTTGCTGCCATTGTGCGCCAGTGGTGAAGGGAGTGAATGTTGAAGGTGGTGGATGGGGTGCCAATCAAGTGGACCTCTTTGTTCTGGATGGTGTTGAGTTTCCTGAGTATTGTTGGAGCCTCACTCATCCAGGCAAGTGGAGAGCATTCCATCACACTCCTGACTTGTGCCTTGTAGATGGTGGACAGGCGTTGGGGAGTCAGGAGGTGAGCTACTTGTCACAGAATTCCCAACCTCTGACCTGCTCTTTGTGAATACTTGTGAACCAGTTGATTTTTTGCTCGACAATTTAGCAGCTTCACGGTCACCCTAACTGATACCAGCTTGTTATTTCCAGATTTCTTGACTTGCATTTTTAAACTGAGTTCAGATTCCGAATTTACCGTTATGGGATTTACACTGATATTCTCTGGATTCTTAGTCCAGGCCACTGAATTACTGGAAGAGTGACATAAGCACTGCACTACTGTTTCTAAAGCCCCTGGAACTGAACCCCATGAGTTAGTGCCCATGGAGTTGGACCCCGCATTTCATTTTAACTTTGGGATCTTTTAAAAGCCAATTGAAATGAACAAGCTATCACAGTGGAATTTGAACTTGCGTTCTCTGGACTATTAATCCAGTAACAGAACTGCTACATCACCACTGAGAAAGCCAGTACGGCACAGGATACCTTGGGAACTCCCTGCACTTTTCCAAATGGTGCTGTGGGATTCCTAACATCCACCGAACAGATGGGACCTTGGTTTAGTGGCTCCCAAGTGTCGCATTAAAAACTGGGTGAAGATATTTTCTTTTTAAATGGTCGTGTTGCTCTGCTTGCATGGGCTAACATAGCGATATTAAATAAAATGCCATATTTATTATGTGTGACATCAGAGCTGCATTGAGAATTCTTGGCCCAAGGCAGCCAAAAGGTTCAGGGTTAGGGGCCCCTCTGCGCCCACAACACCAACCCCAACCCCCCCACCCCACCCCCAGTCCATTACACACAAGTGTGTGGTAAAATGCATGCTGAAATAGGCCTGCAGAATGTTTACACAGTGCATTAATAGAGCAACAATTTTCATTTATATAGTATCTTTAATGTAGTAAAACATCCCCAAGGTGCTTCACAGCAACATTTTATCAATAAAAATGACGCTGAGCCACATAAGGAGATATTGGGCCAGGTGACCAAAAACTTGGTCAAAGAGGTAGGTTTTAAGGAGGGTCTTAAAGGAGAAAATGGAGGCAAGAGCTTTAGGGAGTGAATTCCAGAGCTTACAGCCTAGGCAGCTAAAGGCATGGCCGCCAGTGGTGGAGTGATTAAAACCAGGGATAAGAACTAGGAGCAGGAATAGGCAATTCAGCCCCTCGAGCCTGCTCCGCCATTCAATACGATCATGGCTGATCACATCTCAGCCTCAACTCCACTTTCCTGCCCGTTCTCCATAACCATTCAACCCATTACTAATTAAAAATCTGTCTATCTCCTCCTTAAATTTACTCAGTGTCCCGGCATCCACTGCACTCTGGGGTAGTGAATTCCACAGACTCACGACCTTTTGAGAGAAGTAATTTCTCCTCATCTCTGTTTTAAATCTGCTACCCCTTATCCTAAAACTATGACCTTTTGTTCTAGAATACCCCACCAGAGGAAACATTCTCTCTACGTCCACTTTGTCAATCCCCTTAATTGTCTCATATCCCTCAATTAGATCTCATCTCATTCTTCTAAACCCTAGAGTGTAAAGGCCTAAACTGCTCAATCTTGCACAAGAGGCTAGAATGGGAGGAGCACAGAGATCTCAGAGGGTTGTAGGGCTAGAGGAGATTACAGAGACAGGGAAGGGAGAGGCCATGGAGGGATTTGAAAAACAAGGATGAGAATTTTCAAATTGATACATTGCCAGACTAGGAGCCAATGTCGGTCACTGAGCACAGCATAGGTGAACAGGACTTAGTGCGAGTTAGGATACAAGTAATGGAAGGAAATCATATCGCATTATGCCACGCTTTAAATAAAACTAGTCCAGTGGTTCGATACAGTTTTCTGAGTTATGGTGAGCTTTACTGGGGGTTGGGTTGTTGGGCACAGGACCGGTTATCCCCTGCACTGTTGTGCAGTGTGAAACTTGCTAATGATGCACTTCTTTAATTCTCTGCAGGGGCCAGTGATTAAATTCAATAGTAACCAACGATACGCCTCAAACGCTGTCACTGCTGCTGTAGTCCGAGAGATTGCTAATCGTGTGGATGTCCCGCTCCAGGTAACATTGTACCCCCTGTTTTGGCAAGGGGTGTGGTGGAGGATTAAAGAGGGCAAAAGGGTAGTGGAAATTTGGAACTCCCACCCCCAGCACCCCCCCCCCCCCAACGAGGCTGTGGATGCTGGGAGGGGTGCAATTGAAATGTTCAAAATTGAGAAGAATGAGTTTTCTGTTGGATAAGGAGATCAAAAGAGATGGAACAAATTAACATCAACATCCTGGGGGTTACCATTGGCCAGAAATGTAACTGAACCGGCCATATAAATGCTGTGGCTACAAGAGCAAGGCAGAGGCTGGGAATTCTGTGGTGAATTCCTCCTGACTGCTCCATCTACAAAGCACAGGTCAGGAGTGTGATAGAATACTCTCCACTTGCCTAGATGGGTGCAGCTCCAACAATATTCAGGACAAAGCAGCCCGCTTGATTGGCAGCCCATCCACAAGCATTCACTCCCTCCACCGCTGAAGCACAGTGGCAGCAGTGTGTACCATCTGCAAGATGCACTGCAGCAATGCACCAAGGCACCTTTGACAGCACCTTCCAAACCCGTGACCTCTACCACCTCGAAGGACAAGAGCAGCAGATGCATGGGAACACCACCACCTGCAAGTTTCCCTCCAAGTCACACACCATCCTGACTTGGAAATATGTCACGATTCCCTCATCGTCACTGGGTAAAATCCCTTTCTAACAGCACTATGGGTGTACCTACACCACATGGACTACAGCGGTTCAAGAAGGCAGCTCACTACCACCTTCTCCAGGGCAATTAAGGATGGGCAATAAATGTTTGCCTCGCCAGTGACTCCCTCATCCCATGAATGAATAAATGTGTTTATCTTTTAAATCTACTATATAACTTCTTCCTAATTTTGAACACCTCTTTTAAATTTCCCCTTAACCTTCAATGTTCTAAGGAGAACAATCCCAGCTTCTCCACAAAACACTGTGCTAAACTCTCAATAAATTCTGATCAGCTTCCAAACCAAATTCTTTTCAGGATGTCATGGTAAGGAACGACAGTCCCTGTGGTACCACCATCGGCCCCATCCTTGCCGCTGGCCTCGGGCTGAATGTATTGGACTTGGGGTCCCCGCAATTGGCCATGCACTCCATCCGTGAGATGTGTTGCACATCCAGTGTACTCCAGACCATCACACTGTTCAAGGTAAACAATATACTGCTCTCTGGAACACATTGGGAAGCTCCATTACTGTATTGTTAGCAGTTGGTGTGCGGTGTCACCACAGGTCCCGGCCAACGTGGAGATATTTGGGTAATTCCCCCGGTCAGTTACACCTGGAGACCTCGCTGCTTTCAGTGACTGGAATTGATTTCCACGCATTTGTATTATGTAACTGTTCTCTACTCGCAGTGTTTCACTGGAGGAATCACCTGGCTTTTATCAGGAGACTTTCAGCCAGGTTGTCGTTTTAGGCCTGTAGACTTTGGGTTTGCTGCAGTTCATAGAGACTCTATTTAAATAGACTCTGCTTGCTGTGAGTCTTACTGTAAGACCCACCCACCCCCTCCCCCACCCCCCCCAAACTCATTGGCTGACACAGTGATAAGTTTAATACAGAGCCTCATCAACAGATGGAGTCCACAAACAAGGGGATATAGCCTTAAAATTAGAGCTAGGTTGATGTCAGGGATAACTTCTATGTTATATGGTGTGCCTATGCCAAATTGGATCTGGAGTTTGATGCAGTTATCTATCTAACTGAGCCACTTTAAGCTGTGACTCAGTGGGTAGTGCTCTCACCTCTCAGTTAGAGGGTCCTGGGTTCAAGTCCTGTTGCAGAGATTTGAGCAAAAATTGTAGGCTGACACTCCCAATGCAGTACTGAGGGAGAGCTGATCTGTCAGAGGCGCTGTCTTTTGGATGAGATGTTAGGCCAAGGTCTCATTTCCTCTCTCAGCTGGATCAGATCCCATAGCACTGTTTTGAAGAAGAGCAATGGAGTTCTCCCCGGTGTCCTGGCCAATATTTATCCCTCAACCAACATCACAAAAACAGATTATTTGGTCATTATCACATTGTTATTTCTGGGAGCTTCCTGTGTGCAAATTGATTCTGCGCTTCCTGCATAACAACAGTTACTACATGTGGAAAAGTACTTCATTGGCTGCAAAGTACTTTGGGACATCTGAGATCCTGAAAGGTGCTATATAAATGCAAATCTTTCTTTCCTCCCTTTGTTCTGTAACGCAGCCTGAAGCAGTCATTGGTGTGAAATCTCCTCTTTTTATATTAAGTGGAAGATTCTGAAGCCTTGGCACAATACACAGCAGCATGTTGGTACTTATTTCAACGCTGCAATCTGTGAATTTATTTTCTAGATGTTGAAACCTCCCCATTGCCCTGTACAGGGTAGGTGAAGTGTCCCAGCCAGAGCCACATCCAGAAGGGATCCCTCCCATCTTTTTAGACAAGAGCGTTATATTCCATGGGGAGGTGCATATGGAAAGCATCTCTTCAAATGGTGCCTCCAGCGTCACAGTTTATCTCAGTCTTGCCATCACAACAACTTGCATTTATATAACACCTTCAATGTAGTAAAGCATCCCCAAGGCGCCTCACTGAGAAAATTTGACACCGAGCCACATAAGGAGATATTGGGTCAGGTGACCACAGACTCTGTGAATGAGGCAGGTTTTAAGGAGGAGCAGGAGGTGGAGAGGCTTAGGGAGGGAATTTGAGTTTAGGACCTGTATGACTGAAGGCACAGCAGTCAGTGGTAGACAGAAGGAACTCACAAGCGCAAGAGGCCAGGTTTTGAAGAGCACAGATATCTCAGAGGGTTGTAGGGCTGGAGGAGGTTACGCAGATAGGGAGGGGGCGGATGTGGAGGGATTTGTAAATAAGGATGAGAATTGCGATGACTCACTTCTTGTGCTCAGTTAACTCAAATCTGAGCTGTTCATGCCCTTCGTGCCGTATTTTAGTTTTACTCTCTTAAAGACGTTAACATTATGCCTGCCAGACGGTGGCAGTGTTGCTTAGTGTTATAAAGGTTGTTTGCTTCTGCTGTGCTGAGTGTTACTACTACAAAGTCAAACCTCGAACTGAAAGGGTAACCTCGGTTTATAATATGCTGAGCAGTCACCCCTAAAACATGTGCACTGCCAGATCACCAGTGGCAGACTGCTGTTCTCCAGGATGTGTCCCTTACACTCCATACCACACTCTGAAACTCATTGCATTTGTAACTCATTGAAGGAGCCCGCAGCAGTGCAACCTCATCAACTGGTGCCCACTAGCCCCATCCCATTTCCCTGAAGGCTGAGGAGTGGTCTGATGAGCAAAGAGTTCAATAGGGTAGATACAGTGAAACTGAAACTGTATCCTCTGGCTGGAGAAATCAAGAATGAGGGGGACATAAGTTAAGGACTTGCATTTAAATAGCACCTTTCACGACCTCAGGACATCCCAAAGCAATTTACAGTCAATTAAGTACTTTTTTTTTAAGTGCAGTCACTGTTGTGATGTAGGAAGCACAGTAGCCAATTTGCGCGCAGCAAGCTCCCACAAACAGCAATGTGATAAATGACCAGATGATCTGTTATTTAATTGATGTTGCCATGGGATTTTTACATTCATGGCAGTCGGAGCATCTTGTGAAACTCAGAGCACATCCTCAATACTGCACTGAGAGCATCAGCCTGTTTTATGTGCTCGAGTCTCTGGAGTGGGGCTTGGACCCATGACCTCCTGACTCAGAGGTGGGAGTGCTGCCCACGGTGCCACAGCTGACCCCAGATTAGCAGTGTGCTGCAGTCTGCACCCCACGTTTCTCATAAGATCTCAACGCTAATAACACATGAGTACTTTGCAACAAGATGTCTGTTATTTGAGGGGGTGGGGATGGGGAGGTGTTTTCCTGAATGATCCATTGAAACTCTCTGCTTTCTCCCAGGGATTATTTGACCTCTTTCCATCTGTGTACAGCAGTCTGACCGTAGACTGACACTGGCAGTACTTTCCTGGCTCCGAGACGCCCAGACGCTGTCTGGCAGCAGACACTGAACTGGACAACTGGGCGTAACTCGCACAGCTACCTTGGACCTCCGAACGACGACCGTATTTAATTATGTAACTTCTGATTAATCAAAATCTGGAAATTGCTTATAACTGCTGATTAGTAATTCACTGCAACAAAATTATGTTTGAAGGCTTTGTGACTCTGCATCTATTCCACCCCAAACATCTGGGTGATTTTTGTACTTGAAGTGCTGGGCGGTGCAATCGTGTTCAAGTTCTATCCAAGCTGCATTCGTATACTGATGAAAGCTTAGCCCAGAGTTCTGTCCATGCTTGTTGGTAGCAGGGTGCTAGAGGAAATATCACCCCAAAATGTGCAATACACTTCTTGCACCATACTCTTAATTTCTTGCTTCACATTTGTTAACGGACTGGTACCCAGTGAAGTCAACAGAGAGCACTACTAGGCAGGCATAAAATCGGCATTCCACCCGATCCCACAGGATTCCCGCCTGCCGAGTTAGGTTAAAATTACCCCATTAATCTCTCATAACTAAGTGAAGTTTAATATTCAGGATCATGGCTAAGGGTAGTGGTGGGGATAAGGGGTATAATACTATGTCAATAAGTTACTCTCAACTCTGTGATTACGGGTAGGGCAAGGGATTTTCTGTGATTCTGCAGGATGCATGGGACTCTGGTAAGTAGCTCCATGTGAAGAGCTATCTCTGGTACAGCCATGATGGGCTGAATGGCCTCCTCCTGCATTGTGACTTCAATTACAGGAACAAGTATCTGCTCTTCATGATGCTCATTTTGTATGGAAAAGTCCAAATGCAGAGACAAGCCCAGGTTCCAAGTTGGGAGAAAACAAATCACTATCCTAATTATGAAATATCATGCATGTTACTTAAAATGGATCACATTTTTAATAAACAATAAATGCTGAAATTCAAAGATAGCCGTGGATGAGAAGCCTTCCTTATTCCCAGTGCGATGCGTACTGCTTCTGTGAAGCACCTTGGGACGTATTATTGCGTTGAAGGCATTATATTAATGCAAGCTGTTGTTGTAAAGAGAGTAGCTTAACTCGTTGGAGCAACAGTTCCTGGCATTGGTGACCGATGGAATCTGGATTCAGAGGGAAGAGAGATCAATCAGCTCGGAGCTGCATTCAGAGGCAGTTTACAGATTGTTCTAGAACAGTTTTGCTTGAAGCCATGGAGCAGGTGCCTCTTGTGTAGTAGATGATGATGAAAATGGAGGAATGAGAGGAAGGTTAGAGAGAAAATAAAATTGCCTCCTGTTTAATGCAGGTGCTTTCTTCTTTTTCACACCAATTCTGTGTTGGGTGAATTATCCTTCCAATGATGCAAATCAGTTTCTTACAGCCTGGCCCCTCTGCCTCATTCCCCGACCCCTCGAACATCAACATTGTTTTTGGTGCTACATCTTTTGGTGTAGAAACTTTGGACCAGAAGTACAGACAGTTCCAACTTTGATTCCCACTCTGTGCTGTTAACTCATGTTAGCTAAAGCAACAATAGGAGCATTCACAATCTAAACCCCCCCCCCAATCCCGCGCTGAAACGTGGACGTCAGGTAAGAATAGGATAAGATCGAGCTCTGGTTTCCTCCGTGGTTTCCCAACACTGGATGTCTAAGCTCATGGATCAAGAGCAGCCACATGGCTGAGTTACTGGACGTTGATGAATGCCCAGTGCAAGAGGTGGCACTCTCCAGCCCTATAATCCTTCGAGATCTCTGTGCTCCTCCAATTCTGGCCTTTTGTGCATCCCCCAATGCCATTGCTCCAACATTGGCGACCGTTCCTTCAGCTGCCTGGGCCCTAAGCTCTGCTATTCCCTCCATAAACCTCACTGCCTCTCTACCTCTCTCTCCTTCTTTAAGACGCTCCTTGAAACCTACTTCTTTGACCAAGCTTTTGGTCACCTGCCCTAATATCTCCTTATGCGGCTCAGTGTCGAATTTTGTTTGATAACTTTCTTACAACCCTGGGATGTTTTACTATGTTAATGACACTATATAAATACAAACTGTTGAGTGAAGAAAGCTGGCAACGGGGGGATGTAGACCTTTCCAGTTAAAGCCTGGCTCGGGTATAAAACTAAAACCCAAACTGGGCTCGAACCCAACCCTGGACCCGAGTCCTTTAATTTTTTTAAATGCCCAACCCAACCCGAACCTGACACATGTAATCGAGTTTGGCCGGCTAGTCAGGCTTTATTGCAGAGTGCGGAGTCCGGACTGCACGTTTCCCGCCTTGACGTACTGAATGTTCATTTGAAGATTGCTACCCGGAGCAAGGCAGCACCGTCCACGTCCAGCCCGACTCAACCCAAGCCCGAGTGCTGGAGCTGGAAGAGAGACCCGACCCGATCTTGACACGTCGTCGGGTCTGGTCGGGTAGCCATGCTTTATTTCCAATGATCTATCTATTTCGTGCACTCCACAAATCTGAACACAGGAAGGGTTGATTTTCTGCAAAGACAGTGGGTGTGTTTTGGTGGATGGTTGTTTGGATTTCCATTCCTGCTCGTTAGCCAGTGTAGGATTTCCAATTCCCAGATTCCGGTTTTCCTTCCAGTCAATTCCCATTATTCGCAGTGACATCCTCAGCACTTTGATTCATAATCTAACAGTTGCCTTTTCTTTTGACATTGCTGTGGTGCAATTAAAGGAGAACCGCTTGCTTCAGCATTCTTGAAGGACACCGAGACGCCCAAATGGTTTGCAAAACTTTGTCAAACATTTCCCCCTCGAAATGTGTGCCCTTGGAAGCAACACTTCTAAAAGGCAGGAATAAAAAACACAGTGCTGGAAATACTCAGCAGGTCTGACAGCATCTGTGGAGAGAGACCTTCCCTTTTGTTCTTCTTCCCACCCCGCATCCCTTTCACTTGCTCAAAACCTATTACGTTTCTAACCTTTGCCAGTTCTGATGAAAGGTCACTAGACCTGAAACGTCAACTCTGTTTCTCTCTCCACAGATGCTGCCAGACCTGCTGAGTATTTGCGGCACTTTCTGGGTTTTCTTTCAGATTTCCAACATCCGTAGTATTTTGCTTTTACTTATAAAGAGCATATGATTTATTTTGAGCTGCACTTTAGTTCAATTGCTTATTGCTGTGCAGAGAATGGACTGAACCTTTGACCCGACATTCTCTAGTTTCGCTAATATTACATTCATAATTTTTTTCCTCATTTTGTAGCTTTGAACATATTCTTCACCTCCCAACACACACATCAAGCTGACTTGGATATGTATCAGCATTACCCCATTGTCACTGGGTCAATATCCTGACCTAACACCATTGTGGGAGCACCTTCAACACATGAGCAGCAGTGGAAAAGGAGAATTATATATCATGTTACAGCACAGAAACAGGCTATTCAGCCCAATTGGCCCATGCCGATGTTTAAGCTCCACAAAAGTCTCCTTTCATCCCTCTTCATCTCAGCCTACCAACATATCCTTCTATTGGGTCAGTAATTGATGCCATCAGTACAAGCTGGTTACATTACCTCCCTTAAAATGGTCAGAGGCAGACAGTCTGATTTTCAATTCGCAGTTTTTCCTGTACACTGCCAGATGTAGTTGGGCCATGGCTGTCTTCTGTTTTCTGGGCTTGGCAGTCTCACTGTTTTATGATTGGAGCTAAGGAAGGTGTTAGACAGGCTTGGCAGTCAAGGCTCAAGTGGTTCCGCCACCAACAACCTTTGCTCTTTCTGGTCATGAAGTCAAATTGCTCCAGTTCCTGGACTGATTTAGTTTAGTTTTAGTTTAGTTTAGAGATACAGCACTGAAACAGGCGCTTCGGCCCACCGAGTCTGTGCCGACCATCAACCACCCATTTACACTAATCCTACACTAATCCCATATTCCTATCACATCCCCACCTATCCCTATATATTTCCCTACCACCTACCTATACTAGGGGCAATTTCTAATGGCCAATTTACCTATCAACCTGCAAGTCTTTGGCATGTGGGAGGAAACCGGAGCACCCGGAGGAAACCCACGCAGACACAGGGAGAACTTGCAAACTCCACACAGGCAGTGCCCGGAATTGAACCCGGGTCGCTGGAGCTGTGAGGCTGCGGTGCTAACCACTGTGCCGCCCTCAAAGCTGTCCTGCACTCCTGATGGCTGGAGCATTGTACACACTGTGAGAGAAGGGGACTTGGCCTTTTGTTGCTATGCGGTGATGTGAAGAGCATAGCACAAAAAACAAAAAATTGGTTAACACCGATTTTTTTTTTAAATTCATTCACTGGATGTGGGCATCACTGGCAAGGCCAGCATTTATTCCCATCTCTAAGACAACTGACTGGCTTGCTAGGCCATTTCAGAGGGCAGTTAAGAGTCAACCACATTGCTGTGGGTCTGGGGTCACATGCAGGTCAGACTAGGTAAGGACGGCAGATTTCCTTCCCTAAAGGGCACAGTGAACCCGATGGGTTTTTACAACAATCCAGTAGTTTCACAGCTACCATGACTGAGACTAGCTTTTTAATTTCAGATTTATTTAATTAACGGAATTTAAATTCCCCAGCTGTTGTGGTGGGAGTTGAACTCATATCACTAGGCCTAGTTTCTGGATTACTAAGCTAGTAATATAATATAACCACTATGCTACCACATGGACAGGGAAACACTAACAAGCCACTCAGTTGTCAAGGGCAATTAGGGATGGGAAACAAATGCTGGCTTTGCCAGCGTCGCCCACATCCCATGAAAGAATTTTTTTTAAAGTCCATCAAAGCTGTCCTACACTCCTGATGGCTGGAGCATTGTGTTCTGATAGATCTCCAGCACCTGCTCACAGCAACAAGGGATGAGCAATAAATATCAGCTTAGTGATACCCAGATCCTGATTTTAAAAAAATATAAAATCATTTTATAACATAACCTATATATTAGGTATTCAGATATGATATATCTAATTATGCAACAGAAACACTATAGATGATAAGCTAATCAGTATATATGATGTTGAATATTCTACTTAGAATCATATAACCTAACAGTACATAAGGAGACTATTTAACCCTTTGTGCCTGTGCTGACTCCATGAAAGAGCTATTTTTACGATCAAGGTGGGAGGACTGCATTTTTGTTTAGTTCCACTTCTTCACAGGTCACAACATATATTTAAATGTTTACCCAGTTACCGACATGGTCAATCATAGACTCTATTTTTATCCCAGAATAAAATACACCAACCAGGATTCTTTAATAAGCAACAACATTATCAGTTTATTATAAAACAAAACATAATCAGTAACGAAGCAAAGCATTAACGCACAGATTGAAATATGGAAGTTCCCTTTTACCTTAGTCCCTCACATACACACGCACACACTGGTGAACTGGTTAATAGAGATTTTCTTTTTAGTGCTCTGTTACAAAAAAAAAGACCCCAAAAAAAGAATACTTTGGCCAGATAGTTGCTAATTCTTGAAGAAAAAAGGGAAGATATGGAAAGATGTTAGTATCCCTTTTTTGGTTTGGCATCCCAAATACACGTAGACGGCTGTCACTGGGATATTTCTAGAACAGTTCTTTTCAGGTGATGTTATAGATCATAATAATAAAAGTAAAATACTGCGGATGCTGGGAATCTGAAATAAAAACAGAAATTGCTGGAAATACTCAGCAGGTCAGACAGCATCTGTGGAGAGAGAAGCAAGAGTTAACGTTTCACGTCTGTCACCTTTCATCAGAATTGGCAAAGGTTAGAAAAGAATTAGGTTTTAAGCAAGTGAAGGGGTGGTGAGAGAACAAAAGGGAAGGTGTGTGATAGGGCAGAAGGCAGGAGAGATAAAATAACGAAGCTGTCCTGGGCCAAAAGCAAAGAGTGTGTTAATGATTGTGGTGAAAGACAAAGCAATAGTCCAGAGAGTGTTCATAGCAGAACAATGAGCTGCTTTGTCTACATGAAAAACAGGCACATGGTTAAAAAATAATATAAAAATGTAAAAAAAAGGCCAGTCACGCTCTGAAATTATTGAACTCAGTGTTCAATCTGCAAAGCTGTAGAGTGCCTAATTGAAAGATCAAGTGCTGCTCTTCAAGCTCACGTTGATGTTCACTGGAATACTGGAGCAGGCCAAAGACAGAGATGTGGGCATGAGGGCGGGGGCGGGGGAAGTGTTGAAATGGCAAGTGACCGGAAGCTCAGGGTCATGCTTTCGGACTGAGCGAAGGCTGAAGATCAGTTTAGCAGGTTTTCCAGGCGAAATGTGGCATCAGAGATTTCTGGCAGGCTTTCCAGGAGAAATGCAGCATCAGTTTCTGTCTCAGAAGTTCTCAAAGAGATGGAAGGGAGAGCTGATGGCGACTGCTCTCTTGGCTGGTTTTCTCCAACTGACTGTCCAAAATGAAACCAAAACAATATCTCAAGAGTCAAGCCTCCTGACCCCTATAAATCTTGACCTGTCATTTCTCTGTAAACATCTCTCCAAGTCAAAAAGCCTGCTAGGTAATTATCCGAAGACAGGTGACTTCCAGTAAGGGTTATTTACAAACCAAGTGCAAAAGACCTTACAATGATCTCTTTTCTAAAAAACACAAAGTCCAACATCTATGGAATCCTTTTTTCAGTTTTAAAACACAAGTCCTCAAAATTTAACAAAAAATTGAAGCACTTTTGTAACACTGTCACAACTTAGCTTTTACCCTAGAGCCTTGCAAATCAGCATTGCTAACAGAACAACCCATCACAGAGAGGACTAATGCCGAAAATGGATTTCCCTGTGAGCCACAGTGATGGGTACAGTGCATGTTGTTGCTTTGCATTGAAGTGTTACAACCTCTAAACTTGATTATCCCAATGCACTCCTGCCCAGCCTTCCATGTTCTACTCTCCATATCTTGAGACCATCCATAATTCTGCCTCTTGTGTCCTAACTCACACCAACTCCAATTCACCCATCACCCCTGTGCTCGCTGAACTACATTGGCTCTCTGTTAAGCAACACCTCGATTTTAAAATTCTCATCCTTGTTTTCAAATCCCTCCATGGCCTCGCCCCTCCCTATCTCTGTAATCTCCTCCAGCCCCACGACCATCTGAGATCTCTGCTTTTCCAATTCCGACCTCTTGCGCGTCCCTGATTTTAATTGCTCCATCATTGGTGACAGTGCTTTCAGCCTGGGCCTGAAGCTCTGGAACTCCCTCCCTAAACCTCTCCACCTTTCCTCCTCTAAAATGCACCTTAAAATCGACCTCTTTGACCAAGCTTTTGGTCACCTGTCCTAATATCTCCTTATGTGTCTCAGTGCCAAATTTTGTTTGATAACACTCCTGTGAAGTGCCTTGGGATGCATTATTATGTTAAAGGCACTATATAAATGCAATTTGTTGTTGTTCAAATGCAGCCCATGGTAAAGGATGAAAAAGCTTGAGAACCTTATTGTATTTGCAAATACTTTGCAGCCATCTGACCTCAATGTTGACTTTAGGGACTTAAGATCTCAACTATAGCTCCCATTTTCTCTCTGGTGGGAGGTGCTGGTGATATGGGACAGATGTGTCAGTGTTTATGGGGATGGGTGGAGGGGGGTTAGAAGCTGGTTGGTGATTGGGGTGGAAACCTTTGTGTTGACCTGCATGTTTCTTCCATGCAGCTCCTGGGATGCTGGTGCCTCCTCCATTTTGCCATTTTTTCCTGCTTCCATTTTCTACCTGCATACCCCCCAACTTTCCTAACCCACCTTACTTATTCACGCACTGGTATATTTCTTTTATGTCTCCCATTATATTGTCTCCTGGTAATATAATTTATGCCACGTAACCATCTCCTGTTCTCCATGTAAGCACAGCTCCTTTTCCTGTGTGATTTTTAAAAATTCATTTGCTGGCCAGGCCAGCATTTATTGCCCATCCCTAATTGCCCTTGAGAAGGTGGTGGTGAGCTGCCTTCTTGAACCGCTGCAGTCCATGTGGGGTAGGTACACCCACAGTGCTGTTAGGAAGGGAGTTTCAAGATTTTGACCCAGCGACAGTGAAGGAACGGCGATATAGTTCCAAGTCAGGATGGTGTGTGGCTTGGAGGGGAACTTATAGGTGATGGTGTTCCCATGCATCTGCTGCCCTTGTCCTTCTAGGTGGTAGAGGTCGCGTGTTTGGAAGGTGCTGTCTAAGGAGCCTTGGTGCGTTGCTGCAGTGCATTTTGTAGATGGTACACAGGGCTAAATTGTGGCGAGTCGAAGAGACTTAGTAGTTGGCAGGAAAAAAGACAGAGGCGCAAGGGGAGAGCCAACTGTGCAACAGCCCCAACAAACAAATTTCTCTGCAGCACCTGTGGAAGAGCCTGTCACTCCAGAATTGGCCTTTATAGCCACTCCAGGCGCTGCTTCACAAACCACTGACCACCTCCAGGCGCGTATCCATTGTCTCTCGAGATAAGGAGGCCCAAAAGAAAGACACACTGCTGCCACTGTGTCAGTGGTGGAGGGAATGAATGTTTGTAGATGGGGTGCCTGTATCCTGTATGTATTTTCCCCTCCAGCTTGTTCTGTCCTGTTTCAAATGCTGTCCCTCCGTAATATCTCCTAGTTCTGGGGAAATGTCTATACCCAAATGTTTTTGTGTGATCTCTGCTTTTTCTACTTTTTTGTAATGGGATGAAAATTTCCCATTCTCAGTTGGGGTTATCAAGGAAGTGATTCAGACTGAGTGTCTAGTCACACACTTAAAAAAAAAGGAAGACTTTCATTTCTATAGCATTTCATGACCTCAGGATGTCTCAAAGTGCTTTACAGGCAATAAAGTACTTTTAAAATGTAGTCACTGTTGTACTGTGGGAAATGCGGCAGCCAATTTGTGCACAGCAAGCTCCCACCAACAGCAATGTGATCTTGACCAGATAATCTGTTTTTGTAACATTGATTGAGGAATAAATATTGGCCAGGACACCGGGGATAACTCCACTGCTCGTCTTCAAAATAGTGGCCCTGTACTCTTTTACATCCACCAGATGGTGCCTCAGTTTAACATCTCGTCTGAAAGACAGCACCTCCCAACAGTGCAGCATTTCCACAGTACTGCAGTGGAGTGTCAGCCTTGATTTTTCTGCTTAAGTTCCGGAATGGGATTTGAACCAGGAACTTTCCTGATTCAGAGGCAAGAGTGCTATAAACTGAACCACTTAACTCCTATATAAATATTAATAATTGTGTTTGCATTTAGTTTGCATTTGCTTCCAGATGCGCAAGTCTCCAGTGTGCAATTTTAAAAATTTATTCTCTCTCTTTCCTTGCTCTATTTAAGTTGTTTAAATGGTGTATTTATGTCATTAATTATAATATATAAATACACAATGATAATTGTATAAATGCACAATTATAATCTATAAATACATCATTTGAATATATAATTATAATACAATAAATCTCAACAATGCTCTGAGATAGCTACTCTCATCTATTTCTGGCCTCTTGAACATCCCTGATTTTAATTGTTCCACCATTGGTGGTCGTGCCTTCAGCTGCCTGTGTCCTAAGCTCTGGAATTCCCTCCCTAAAACTCTACCTCTCTCTGCTCCTTTAAGACGCTCCTTAAAACCTCCCTCTTTGTCCGAGCTTTTGGTCACCTAAGATCTCCTTATGTGGTTCAGTGTCAAATTTTGCTTTATAACTCCTGTGAAGCACCTTGGGATGTTTTATCACATTGAAGGTGCTATATAAATATAAGTAGTTGTTATATAAATGCATCTTTGACATACACAATTATGTATATTTGCAATTTAAATACAATTATATAAATGTATTATTTGAATACACCATCATAATTGTATAAATACACAATTATAATATATAAACACACCATATAAACGCAGGCACCATATTTTTTTTTGAATTGCAACAAGATTTGTGTAGATGGAAATTCAGTATAAGCTTTGGATGTGGGGCTGAGCACCAGTGTGTGTGTGTGTGTTTGCAATGAATGAGCATGTTTGCACGGGGAGGGGGTTCAGGTTGGATTTGATGTAATGCGCGCTCCCGGTTGACGTCAGCTCTCCGCGTGCACGCGCCCCTCGGTGTATCAATTTTTTTTGATGTATCAGCTGAGAGTCGGCGAGGTGTTGGCGCAGTGAGCGGCGCATCTCTGCCCGCTGCAACAGCCCCCTCTCCATCACCCCCCACCCAGGGCTGGCCATGTAAGCGGCTGAAGGTGACCCAGCTCCTTCATCCCCCCACTCCCCCTCTGCATCGGGGCTGATTGCGAGGATGAAGCCGGCGGCTCAGCTCCGTTCCCCGCTGCCTCTCCACCTCTTGCTGCTGCTGCTGGCTCCGGGGAACTGCAGCCCTCGCAAGTACGGTAAGGAAAATTATCACCTGCAGCACTCCCCACCACTGGCATTACCAGCTCGTGTGGTGGAGAGCCAGGTAGAGAGAAGGGGCAAGAGTTAATGTTTGTCTTTCAATAGAATCGGAGGGCTGGGTGGAGAGCCAGGTAGAGAGAAGGAGGTCATAGTCATTATTGCCTCAGGAGGTGGTGATTTGGCCCATTTAATCTATGCTACTCTCTCTAGCACAATCCAGTCAGTTCCATTCCTCCGCTCTATCTCTGTAGCCCTGCAAGTTTATTTCCCTCAAGTGCCCATCCAATTTCATTTTGAAATCATTGATCATCTCTGCTTCCACCACCTGTGTTCCAGGTCATTAAATTGCTGTATTTTTTAAAAAAAACTTAGCCTTTCTTCCCCACCTCCCACCCCGTATCTCTTGCTCAAAACCTTAAATCTGAGTTAATGTTTAAATAGAGTTGAAGAGGAATGGGAATAACCAGGTAGAGAGGTGGGGTGGGGTTAATGCTTCTATTTAAATAGAATTGATGGAGCAGGGGATAACCAGCATGGGAGAGAGAGAGGGACAAGTTAATGTTTGTATTGAAATACAGTTGGAATGGTGGAAGTAAGAGAGAGAGCAAAGGGGAATAAAAATAGGAGATGCTGGAAATACTCAGCAGGTCAGGCAGCATCTGTGGAGAAAGAGAGGGTTAACATTTCAGATTGATGATCCTTCATCAGATCTGGAATAAGTTGAGATGGAACAGGTTTTCAGCAGATACACTAGCAGGGGAAGGGAGGAAAGCAGAAGGGAAGGTTGGTGACAAAGTGGAAAGCAGGTGGGGTTAATTGATAAAAGGGATGATGGTATGAGACAAAATGAGATGGAAAGGGACATTTAACCTCCCGCCTAGTTAGAATGAAGGGGGTGAATTAATGTTTGTATTTAAATAGAATGAGGGGTGGTGATAACCAAGCAGATGTATGTTGGTGGGGGTTGTAAGTTGATGTTTGTATTTAAATAGAATTGGAGGAGGAGGGAATAACCAGGTGGGGGAGGGGTGGGGCAGGTCTGGTGAGCTAATATTTTTATTTGAATAAAAGTGTGGGAGAGAGGAGATAACCAGGCAGAAAGAGGAGGGAGAGTTGATGGTTGTATTTAAACATAGTTGGAGGGGAGCATCAGCCAGAAATGAGTGTGAAATTAATGTTTGTATTTAAATAAAGTTTGATATTAGGAAAATCTTAGTGCGATTTCAAGGGGGGTAAAGATGCTTTTAAGCCACCCTGAGAGGCGAAATCAGAGCCCAGTCCTCACTAAGTACATGAAATGTGACAACTCTAGATTGAGAGGATGGGGGAATGGGGGTTCAAGATACCGGCACTGATGGATTGAGTGAGGAAAGAAGCTTGGAGCAAATTCTAATGAGGATTTCTTAAGAAGAAAAATAACCCCTTGTATACACTTTATCATTTGCCTATGTGAGGGGAGTAGGCAACTGTATTATTTGACACTTGTTATAGAATTTTTTTTATGGCACATTAGAGCTGCAGGATGTTGAAGGAAAGGAGTGAATGAGGGGATTGGGCAGAGAACGGGTACCAGAAATAATTGAACTGAAAGCAGGGATTGCCTGTCTGTATATTGGGAGAGGAGGATGCTGAGTGAGGAAGTCATTTGTAATCTGTTTCTTTGTGTCTTCTTGCCCTTTACAAATAATTGAGCTGCAGCCTTTTATTAGTCAGTTTACAGTCTACCTCCATTCTGCTTTATTAGGCCTCACATTTTTTTTTAAAAAGTGTTTTCTCCTCAGCGATTGCCTGACCTTGGCAAATGTCTCTGGTCTGGGGAAATAAATTCAAGGTAATGCAGAGTGCGGTAATTGATTTGAGAAGCGCGCTTGCTGTTTTGCAAAAAGAAGTGTGATGTGAAGAAATAAAATGGTTCTTAAAAGCTCACATTTGAGCAAGGGGGGGGGGGGGAATATTTAGCCAATCATTGGGCCTGCGGTCCTAGGTGGTTATATTAGTAATGGTTGCACAAACCTATTATAAATGTACAAGCTTCTGTAAATGTATGTCTGGTGTCAGACATATCTCGGGAATGCGCTCTCCTTCAGAATCGGAAGGTTGCGTGTTTGAGCCCCACTCCAGAGACTTGAGAACGTACCCTAAGCTAACACTCCCAGTGCCATTACTGAGGGAGTGCTGCACTGTCGGAGGTGCTGTCTTTAGGCCGAGACCCGGTCTGCTGTGTTGGTGGTATGAAAAAAACCCAGCTGTTCTGGTCAATGTTTATTCCTCAGTCAGTGCCTGGTCATTAAGTCATTGCTGTTTGTGGGATCTGTCTGTGTGCAAGTTGGCTGCCATGTTTTCCTGCATCGCAACAGTGACTACACCATCCTGACTTGGAACTATATCGCCGTTCCTTCACTGTCGCTGAATCAAAATCCTGGAACTCCCTTCCTAACAGCACTGTGGGTGTACCTACCTCAAATGGACTGCAGCGGTTCAAGAAGGCAGCTCACCACCACCTTCTCAAGGGCAATTAGGGATGGGCATTAAATGCTGGCCTGGCCAGCGACACCCACATCCCATGAATGAATAAAAAAAACTCTTAATTTTTCCTTCCTCTCTGTGGAAAGTGTGCGTGTCCAGTGAGGGCAGGTGGGGCTCGTCTGGGCTGCCATCTGTCCTGTCCCCATAATCCACAACAGAGTGGATTAACATATTAATGGCTGGATGGATTTAAACTAAAGGAGTGAGGCCCAGTGCCCATTGATCTCTCCCCAAGCATGAATCAGTGCTTTCAGTGCAAGCTGTGGCTCAGCTGGTAGGTGTTCTCACCTCTGAGTCACAAGTTCGGGTTCAAGTCCCCGCTCCAGATACAAGAGCCAAGAAAATCTAGACTCCTAGTGCAAGACTGAGGGAGTGCCACATCGTCAGAGGTGCCGTCTGTCGGAGAGGATGTTACACTGATGCTTTACAGAAGATGGCCATTTGGCCCATCGTGCCTGTGTTGGCTCGTTCAAAGAGCTATTCAATTAATCTCACTCCCCTGCACTGTTCCCTGTAAGCTGTGCAGCAATCAGTAATGTACTGCACAGTGGACAACTAAAGGGACCACGTAGTGCGTCAGACAGGCCACGCAGTGTGAAGGGAAATTAGAGGGAGTATCTCCCTCCCTGCCCATTGCCCTTCAAATTTTCTACTTTTCAAGCATTTTTTTTATCCAATTCCCTTTTGAAAATTACTATTGAATCTGCTTCCACTGCCCTTTCAGGCTGCGCATTCCAGATCATCATAAAATGCTGCTTTAAAAAAAAAAAGGCCTTGTCTCTCTTTCCCCCCCCCCCCCCCCCCCCCCGGCTTTTTAACCAATTATCTTTAATTTGTGCACTCTGGTTACTGACCCTCCACTGAGGTGTGAAGTCTGATTGATAACACAGCACCTTGGGATGTTGTAGGAGTTTAAAGCTATTGTTAATCAGCCTTTACTCCTCTTTTAATCAAAACAGGATATCTGGTCACTTATCTTATTGCTTGCACCAGCGAGCTGTTGTGTTTACCGATGTAACAGTGAATTCAGCAGTAACCCATTAGCTGTGCAGAGTTTGGGGGACATACTAAAGTTGTGTTAGGCGCTATATAAATGCAGCCTCTTTCTCTTAAGGGTTGTGGGGGAAGAAAAGCCACTAGGCTGACCTCTGGAAAGTGCAGAATAGATTTACCAGGATGTGACGAATTGGAGGGGCTCCTCTCTCTAGAAAAGTGAAGGCTGAAGCGTGACCTGTTGGAGGCCTTTACAATTATGAAGGGGTTCAATCGGGGCGGATGGGGAGAAGATTGGTGGGGGAGCCCGGAGCAAGACAGAAGTAATGAATCTATGATGGTCACTAAATCAAAGAAGTTGGGAGGAATCTGTGAAGTGGTTAGAATTTGGAACTGCCTGCCTAACGGAGCGGTTGAAACCGAGCACAGATGCATTTAAGCGGAGGCTTGATGTACACGCGAGGGAGAAGGAAATAAAGGGTTATGGTGGCAGGGTGGGAAGAGGCAGTTAGAGTGGGATGAGGCTGATGTGAATATAAACAGCATTGACCAGTTAGGACAATGATGTAGATTTTATGAATGTAATGTCGGGTCTGGATGACAGTCGCTGAGAAGTGAGCATGTGGTCAGCAAGCGATTGGACATCCTTTTTTGTTTTTATATCATTAATTCTAAACTTGTTACTCTTATACCTTTTCTGATTTAAGAATGGTGTTTTGGTCTGAACTTTTAATAAGCAAAATGCGAATTATGGAAGCTGAAACTCTGCTGGAATTCACAAGAGTCTGCGTCTCAGTTATTGACATTCTGTGCATTTCCAGCATTGTTTCTTTATTAAATGGATCTGTTGCATTGCATATATTCCATTTGATTGTTTAGTGAGAGCACTGACTCTTATTGCAGTGCTGCATTTAATATCTTCCTATAAAAGTGCTGTTTGCTATTTTAGTACAAATTTGTATGGATGGCCAAGGGATATTGCACATTAAACAATTTCAATATACGTAAAATCGGCTTATACTTCTCACATGTAAGTCTTTCGAGGAGGTGGAGAGCTTGCTTGCTTTGTCTAGTAAAGGCCTACTCGGGTCTGCAAAACAAAAAAACCCCAACCTGGTCCGAGTCCTTTCATTATTTCCCACACCCGACCCGACCATCAGTTAACTTGCCTTCCTTTTTCTCTTTGCTGATCTGCACAAACTTAAAATAACTGTAACAAAGCCATCTTTCCAGTCCAAAAATTAAATTAACATTGGAGCCACTTACCTGTGATAGAGAGTGTCCGACCCGAGCTCGATTTTCGGACCCGGACGTGCAACCTGACCCGACCCGAACCTGACACATGTCGTCAGGTCCTGTTGGGTTTGGGTCGGGTATCGAGCCTTTTTGTCTGGTACATTTCCATTGTTGACCAGTTTATCGAATTTACATAAGTAAGAACAAAATACTGTGGATGCTGGAAGTCTGAAATGAGAACAGAAAGTGCCGGAAATACTCATCAGTTTCCTGGTCCTAACCACCTCCTCTTCACTATGGACGTCCGATCTCTCTACACCTCCATCCCCCACCAGGACGCTTTGAGGGCTCTCCACTTCCTCCTTGAACAGAGGCCCAACCACGGCCCTCGAGCCTGGCACTGCCCTTCACTCTGCGCCATGGCCCTTGACCCTGGCACTGCCCTTCATTCTGCACCATGGCCCTTGACCCTGGCACTGCCCTTCATTCTGCACCATGGCCCTTGACCCTGGCACTGCCCTTCATTCTGCACCATGGCCCTTGACCCTGGCACTGACCTTCACTCTGTACCATGGCCCTTGACCCTGGCACTGCCCTTCATTCTGTACCATGGCCCTTGAGCCTGGCACTGCCCTTCACTCTGCACCATGGCCCTTGACCCTGGCACTGTCCTTCACTCTGTACCATGGCCCTTGACCCTGGCACTGCCCTTCACTCTGCATCACGGCCCTTGACCCTGGCACTGCCTTTCACTCTGCACCTCAGCCCTTGACCCTGGCACTGCCCTTCACTCTATACCACGGCCCTTGACCCTGGAACTGCCCTTCACTCTGCACCACGGCCCTTGATCCTGGCACTGCCCTTCACTCTGCACCACGGCCCTTGACCCTGGAACTGCCCTTCACTCTGCACCACGGCCCTTGACCCTGGCACTGTCCTTCACTCTGTACCATGGCCCGTGACCCTGGCACTGCCCTTCACTCTGTACCACGGCCCTTGACCCTGGCACTGCCCTTCACTCTGTACCACGGCCCTTGACCCTGGAACTGCCCTTCACTCTGCACCACGGCCCTTGACCCTGGCACTGTCCTTCACTCTGTACCATGGCCCGTGACCCTGGCACTGCCCTTTACTCTGCACCACGGCCCTTGACCCTGGCACTGCCCTTCACTCTGTACCACGGCCCTTGACCCTGGCACTGCCCTTCACTCTGCACCACGGCCCTTGACTTTGCCCGTCCCCTTTGTTTCTCAATTCAAAAAGAGTTGCCTCCTATGTGTTTATTTAATTCGTTATGCTTGCTGTGTCTTATCACCAGAAGTTGGTTGGTTGCTATGGCTGTTGGCAGGGAAACACAGCATTACATGGATATGGGAGAATTGGTGGTAGGGACGAGAATGGGCTGGCCGGGGTTGTCCCACCCTGTGCGTCTCCGACCTGACAGAGTTGACACTAAGCTGCTTTATATAAAATAACAATTTGCATTTATATACTGCCTTTAGCAAAAGAAAACATCCCAAGACATTTCACAGGATCATTAGCAGACAAAATTTAGACACCGAGCCACAAAGAGATATTAGGGCAGACGACCAGAAGCTTGGTCAAAGAGGTAGGTTTTAAGGAGTAACTCGTAGGAGAGAGGCGGAGAGGTTTGGGGCCCAGGCAGCTGAAGGCACGGCCACCAATGGTGGAGCGATTGTAATTCCGATTGCTCAAGAGGCTAGAGTTGAAAGAGAGCTTGGGGGGGATGTAGGGCTGGAGGAGGTTACTGAGATAGGGAAGGGGGTGAGGCCTTGGAAAGATTTGAAAACCAGGATGAGTATTTCAAATTTGAGGCGTTGTTGATCAAGAGCCAGTGTAGGGCGAAGTTATTAATTATCGCTACGTAGCAGCGATAAATAGGAAATCGTGTAGGGATTGCCAAGTGTGGCTATGGGTAGCACTCTCGCCTCTGCGTCAGAAAGGCATGGGTTCAATTTCCATGAAATCTAGGCTGGTGACCCGTTGCCGTTCTGAGTGTGGGCTGGACTGTGGGAGGGCTCAAGATGCTAAACCTGTCCTTTGATGAATATTAAAAGCTGTAATTGCTCGATGGGATGAAATTTTGGAAAGCTGGATCCGCTTCATCCCATGTAAAATGTCTAATTTTGGGGATTGTTATGTTTTATAAAATCCTACTTTCTGTCCAGTTGGCGTTGGACTTTGATTAAAGCCACACGGTTCAACATTGCGTGAAAAATTCACTTAAATCTTGCACCTCAAGGACACGCTGGGTATTTTGAGAGCTAGTGTTCAATTAAACTTCCCATCTACATAGACTCGGGTCAGTATCCTTAATCTTGTAGTCTTTGTTTGGTTTCTGATGTGCACTGATCTGTTCTGGGGGCACTCACTCTTCAGTGTCTAACTCAAGTTGCCTTTATACATAATGAACATACAACATTGAAGGGCAGGAAGAGATTAACTAACTGGTCCATCAAGCCTGGCCCACGCTATGGTGAGCAGAACATCCTAACCAAGGGAAAAAAAAAACAAGGCTTACATTTCTTTCGTGCCTTTCGCAACCTCAGGACATCCCAAAGTGCTTGACAGCCAATGAAGTACTTTTGGATAAAAGCAAAATACTGCAGATGCTGGAAATCTGAAATAAAAACAAGAAATGCTGGAAATACTAAGCAGGTCCGGCAGCATCTGTGGAAAGAGAAGCAGAGTTGACGTTTCAGATCAGTGACCCTTCAACAGAAGTACTTTTGGAGTTCTCCCAGGTGACCTGGGCTAATATTTATCCCTCAACCAACATCACAAAACAGATTATATTGGTCATTGTCACGTTGTTGTTTGTGGGATCTTGTGTGTAAATTGGCTGTGTGTTTCCTGTTACAACAGTGAATACACTCAAAAAAAAAAAGGTACTTGGTTGACTGTAAAGTGCTTTGGAATATGCTGCTGTCGTAAGGGCAGTACAGAAATGCAAATCATCTTCATATCTCCGGAGGTGTGTGTTGTCCCCATTCCTCATCCCTCCATTATTTTCGGTTTGAGATGTACACGATACCTTTTGCATACACTGATCGTTTTAGGGAGTGTCTGAAACAGTGTGCTGGTATTTTTATCCCACCATAATCTGTCAGATGCTGTCAGCTCATCTGCTATTTCTCCACCTTTTTAATCATCAGTTTTTATTTAATATATGTTTTTATGCGGCAAATAATTTATTCCAAATTTAAGGGACAGCGACGTGTGGGAATGCAAACACTGTCCATTATGGAAAACACTCAGTTTTGACCTGAAGCTCATCCACAGTGCACTTTAACCCTTGACATTACGTAACACAAGAAATAGGAGCAAGAGTAGGCCATTCGGCCCTTCGCACTTGTTCTACCATGCAACAAGATCATGGCTGAAATAAAAACAAGAAATGCTGGAACCACTCAGCAGATCTGGCAGCATCTGTGGAAAGAGAAGCAGAGTTAACGTTTCGGGTCAGTGACCCTTCTTCGATCCACCTCAACTCGACTTCCCGTGTTATTCCCATATTCCTTAATTCCATCAATATCCAAAAAACTATCGACTTCTGTCTTGAACATACCCAACGACTGAGCATGGCATTATAAAATCCAAAGTTTTTCTTTTAGAAAGAAGCTAGTTATTTAAATCATTGAATGAATCTTGTCTATTTAAATGTTGCTCTGAGGATTGACGTATTGGCCTCACTCTAAGTTTGTCGGTGCCTTCCTGAAGCCCAGACTCCTGGAATCTATCCACATGTTTTGGGGGGGATGAAGTACTTCAGAGGTAAGTTGCTAACTTTTAGATATCCATAAGCATCAGCAGCAAAACTGCACTCCCCTCCCCTCCCCCCTCCTCCCCTCCCCCCCTCCCCCCCACCCCCCCCTGCCAAAAGCAGGTCATTTACTTTTATACAAGAAGAAGCAAGAAGACCAGACGAAAATGTCTGTGTGTGGCAGAAGGGCCACGAAACATAACTCGATTCCAAATGCAGCCACGCTGGAGGTGAACATAGCAACAGGAGAAGGCCATTCAGCCCCTTGAGCCTGTTCTCCCCTTTCAATCAGGTCATGTCTTATCTATTTCTTAACCCTATCTAAATGCTTCACAGAATCACAGAATTGTTATGGTGCAGCAGGAGGCCATTCAGCCCATCGTGTCTGCACCGGCTCTCTTAGTGAGCATTTCACCGAGTGTCGCTTCCCTGCCTTCTCCCCGTAACCCTGCACGTTCTTCCTTTTCATATAGTTGTCTAATTCCCTTTTGAATGCATCAATTGAACCTGCCTCCGCCACGTTCTCAGGAAGCGCATTCCAGACTAAAGGCCGGCTGGGGTTTGCAAATAAAAACTCTACCCGAGCCCGACAGAATCACATCCAGCTCGAATCCTTCCGTTTTTTCCCCCACCCGATCCGACCATCAGTTAACTTACCTTTTGTTTTTCACTTTGTTGCTGATCTGCACAAGCTTAAAATAACTGTAACAAAACCACCTTTCTATTCCAAAAATTAAATTAACATTGGAGCCACTTACCTGTGATAGAGCGTGTCCGACCCGAGCCCGATTGCCGGACCCGGAAGTGCGACCCGACCCGACCCCGACATGTCGTCGGGTCCCGTCTGATTTGGGTCGGGTCTTTATTCCAGACCTTAACCACTCACTGCGTGAAAAAGTTTTTCCTCATGTCACTTTTGTTTCTTTTACCAATTACTTTAAATCTGTGCCCTCTCGTTCTCGAGTGGGAATAGTTTCTCCCCATATACTCTGTCCAGATCCCTCATGGTTTTGAATACTTCTATCAAATCATCTTTCAGCCTTCTATTCTCCAAGGAAAACAGATTGGACTATCTTCATAACTTCTTCCTACCAAAATGTCCTTGGAATCATTCTCGTGAATCTTTTCTGCACCCTCTCTAACACCAATCATATCTTTCCTAAAGTGCTCCGCCCAGAACTGGACACAATACTCCAGCTGAGACCAAACTAGTGTCTTATACAAATTCAATATCACTTCTTACTCTTGTACTCTATGCCCCTATCAATAAAGCCCAGGATACTGTATGTTTTATTAACCTCTCAACCTGTCCTGCCACCTTCAATGACTTACGCACGTATACACTTAGGTTTCTCAGTCCTGCACCCCCTTTAGATTTTTACCCTTTATTCTATATTGTCTCTCCATGTTCTTCCTACCAAAATGAATTACTTCACATTTCTCTGCATTGAACTTCATCTGCCACCTGTCTGCCCATTCCACCAACTTGTCTATGTCCTTTTGAAGTTGGACACGATCCTCCTCAGTTCACAATGTTTCCAAGTTTCATATCATCTGCAAACTTTGAAATTGTGCCCTGTACACCAAGGTCTAGGTCATTAATATACATCAGGAGAAGCAAGGGTCCCAACACTGATACCTGGGGAACTCCACTACAAACCTTCCTCCAGCCCGAACTCGTATTTCGTACTCATGTTGCTACCGTCCCTTTCATTCCATGAGCTATAAGTTTGCTCACAAGTCTGTTGCATGGTATTGTATCAAATGCCTTTCAGTCCCATATCCTTTAATGCTCTTATCCAATAAAAACCTATCCATCTCCGTTTTGAAATTTTCAATTGACCCCCAGTCTCAACAATATTTTGCGGGAGAGAGTTCCAGATTTCCACTCCCCTTTGGGTGAAGAATTGCTTCCTGACATCACCCCTGAACAGCCTGGCTCGAATGTTAGCGTTATCTCCCCTTGTTCTACACTTCCTCCAACAGAAGAAGTCGTTTTACAGTATCTAGTGTATCAACTTCTTTAATCATCTTTAAGGGATGATCTAACTGATGCCTTTATTTTCTGTACTGGAGGGAATACAAGCCTAGGGTTATGACTGTTCATAACTTAACTGGTGTCAGGGCATGAAAGACTGGGTTTGAAATAAACATCTTATGAAGCTTCACTTTGCACTTCAGACTCAATTAATTGCTCTTGAAGTTGCGGTAACTGCTGCTCTGTAGGCAAATGCAGTGGCCATTTTGTGCACAGAAAGATCCCACAACCAGTTCATCTCAGTCCTAAATGGCCTGCTCCTTTATTCTGAGACTTTGACCCCTAGTTCTTTGGTGATGTTTGCAAACGGATAAATATTGGCTTCTGTTCTTTGAAATAGTGTCACATCCACCTGAGAGGGAAGACTGGTGATCAGTTTATCATTTCATCTGGACGCCAGCACCTCTGACACTGCAGCAGCCCCTCAGCACTGCACTGGGAGTGTCAGCCTGGATTCTATCCTCGTTTCTGGAGTGGGACTAGAACCTCTGACTTTTTTGGCTCGGAGATAAGAT
Source organism: Heterodontus francisci (assembly GCF_036365525.1). Lineage (NCBI taxonomy): Eukaryota > Metazoa > Chordata > Chondrichthyes > Heterodontiformes > Heterodontidae > Heterodontus > Heterodontus francisci. The sequence continues at coordinate 11,981,329 of NC_090377.1, forward strand.
TGCTACCCACTGAGCCACAGCTGTCCCTGTCGCAGCACTTTAACGTTTCTGAAAGCACATTACATACAATGAATTAGTCTTGAAGGCATGGTGACCACTGTGATGTAGGAAAACGCACTAGCTAATTGTTCATAACAATGAAAGGCCACACCAGTTAATCTATGCTTTATCAGTAGGTGTTGGTTGAGGGACAGTTGCTGGCCAGGATAGCAGGGGATCTCTCTGCTCTTTGAGTAGCGCCAAAGACTATGTTCATAGGCTGATGGGGCAATTTTAACCCCATTTGCCTGGGTGGGCAGCAGGTAAAATCACCAGGCTTACTTCGCTGTTGTGGAGACTCAGAGCTGACACTTGCTCATTTTTAACTTGTCACCCTCCCAAAACCAGTCCAGATGATCATTGGGGCCTCAATTTAATACCTCCTAATGAAAGACGGCAGTGCTGCACTCCCTCAGTACTGCACTGTGAATGTTGGCCTAGATTTGGTGCTTCAGTCTGTGCAGTGGGTCTTGAGCCCAAAATCTGTTGACCAGCTTGATCCAACTGAGAACACACTGCAACAGCACCTGCTGAAGACCTGGTCTCTCACTCTGTGGTGCTCAGGAATAAACCATGGAGAGATTTCCTTGTCTGAGTTGGCATTCTCAATATTTTTTACTGTCATTTTTGACTCAATGGGTAGCTTGTCTCACCTCTGAGTCAGAAGGTTGTAGGTTTCAGTCCCACTCCATAGACGTGAGCGCGAAAATCTAGGCTGATGCTCCAGTGCAGCACTGTCGGAGGGTCGGCACTGAGGGAGTGCCGCCCTGTCGGAGGTGCCGTCTTTCAGATGAGACGTTCAAACAAAAACGGTCTTCCCCTTAAAGTGGATGAAGATCCCATGGCCACTTTTGTGATGAGGAGCAGGGGAGCTCTCTCCAGGGCCCTAAGCCAATAGGTTGATTGAGTTAGAGTCTGAGATGGGCAATGAATCTCACTTCCCACACTCTGAGGTTGTGTTGGGTAGGGCAAGGGAGAAATTCTGAAGCAAAATACGTCAATGTCGAGAAAACACACGTAAGCAGTTATCTATTTTAACTGTCTTCACTGCGTGAGGGATGTTGCTGGCCTATTTTAAAGCTGCTTGGGTCAGTGTGAGCAGGTGATGAGGGAGTGAGAGACTCTTGTTTATGCAACTTGGGATTCTTTGCACTAATTAAATTGATACCAGTTACTCGCTGAATGAAGCTGATGATTTTGTGTAGAGCTGCCAGACCACAGGGCCAAGAGTAGAACCCAACAAGAATTGAGAATAGGCCATTCAGCCCTTCGAATGCCTGTCCCTCCAGTACTGTGATGCTCTTAAAACTGCTGCTGGAGACCGATAGGCAGTCCTCCCATCATTGCTGTAATAAAAACATGAAAGTGTGGAGTCACCTGTGATTCAGTGGGTAGCATGCTCACCTGTGAGTCAGAAGGCTGTGGGTTCAAGTTGCAGAGCGCAAAAAATCGAAGCTGACACTCGCAGTACAGTACTGAGGGAGTTCTGCACTGTCAGAGGTGCCATCTTTTGGAAGAGACGTTAAAACAAGACCCTATCTGTGGATGAAAAATCCCATGGCACTATTTTGAAGAAGAGCACGGGAGTTA